>NC_081553.1:56562259-56620320 GCF_963082655.1 Stomoxys calcitrans
GTTGATTTTGATGAAATTTGGAACAGTGAGTGATGTTGGGCCCTTCGACATCTTTTGTCAATTTGGCATAGATCGGTCTAAATTTGGATATAGCTGCCATATAGACCGATCCTCCGATTTGGGGTCGTAGGCCCATAAAATCCACATTTATTATCCGATTTTGCTGAAATTTGGGACAGTGAGTTGAGTTAGGCCCTTCGATATAATTATTCAATTTGGCCCAGATCGGTACAGATTTGGATATAGCTGCCATATAGACCGATCTCTCGATTTAAGGTTGTGGGTCGATATAAGGCGCATCTATTGTCCGATGTCGCCGAAATTTGGGACAGTGAGTAATGTCAAGCCCCTTGACATACTTCTGCGATATGGCATAGATTGGTCTAGATTTAGATATAGCTGCCATATAGAACGATCTCTCGGTTTTAGGTTTTGGGTCCATAAAAGGCGCATTTATTGTCCGATGTCGCTGAAATTTGAGACAGTGAGTTTAGTTAGGCTCTTCCATGTTCTTCTTCAATTTGGCCCAGATCGGTTCGGATTTGAATATAGCTGCCATATAGAACAATCTCTAGATTTAAGGCTATGGGCCCATAAAAGGCGCATTTATTGTCCGATTTCGCCGAAATTTGGGATAGTGCTTTGTGTTGGGCTCTTCGATATTTTTCTGCAACTTGGCCCAGATTTGGATATAGCTGCCATGTAGACCGATCTTTCGATTCAAAGTCTTGGCCCCATAAAAGGCTTTTCGACATCCGTGTCGTATATGGTTCAGATCGGTTTATTTTTAGATTTAGCCACTGTACTTATTAGTATTTGGTTCAAATCGGAACATATTTCGATATAAATGCTATGGGACATAAGGTTTGCAATTTTCACCGGATTTTGATGAAAGCTGGTTTACATATATACCCGAGGTGGTGGCTATCCAAAGTTCGGCCCGGCCGAACTTAACGCCTTTTAAGTTGTTTGTACTTTACATATTTTTCAAAAAATATTTTTAAATAATTTTGTTATACCCACTACCATAGGATGGGAGTATACTAATCTAGTCCTTTCGTTTTTCAACACCTCAAAATATTGATCACGGACCCCATAAAGTACATATATTCTTAATCGCCTTGACATCCTGAGACGATCTAACCAAGTCCGTTTGTCCGTCTGTCGAAATCACGATAGCGGTTGAGCGAATGAAAGTTAGCCGCTTGAAATTTTGCACAGATATTTAACAATGTTGTAGGTCATTGGGGATTGCAAATGGGCCATATCGGTTTAGATTTATATATAGCTCCCATATAAACCGATCTCCCGATTTGACTTCTTGAGGCCCTGGAAGCCACAATTTTTGTCTTATTTGACTGAAATTTTGCATGTAGTGTTCTATTTTGACTTCCAACAGCTGTGCCAAGTACGGTCCAAATCGGTCTATAACCTGATATAGCTCCCATATAAACCGATTTTCCGATTTGACTTCTTGAGCCCCTGGAAGCCTCAATTTTCATGCGATTTAGCTAAAATTTTGCACAAAGTGTTCTGTGATGACTTTCAACAACTGTGCCAAGTACTGTCCGAATCGGTCTTTAACCTGATATAGCTCCCATATAAACCGATCCCCCGATTTGACTTCTTGAGCCTCTGTTAGCCACAATTTTCATCCAATTTAGCTTAAATTTTTAACATGGCGTTCTGTTATGACTGTCAACAGCTGTGCCAAGTACGGTCCGAATCGGTCTATAACCAAATATAGCTCCCATATTTTAGCAGAATCTATGGTAGTGGGGTTCTCAAGATTCGACCCGGTCGGACTTACCACGCTTTTACTTGCTTATTTTTAATTTGTATTGCCTTTCCATACTAAACATTGTCATATTTAAGTAGACAATTGCCTTACAGGAAAATTTTCATATTTCTAAATCTTTTTAAACATGATCTCTATAAATTTCCCTTTTCCCCCTTAAATTCCGCAAGAAACACTTCAATGACAAGCAAATAAGACAGCCAAAGAAAATATTTTATTAAATCATTGCAATAAGATTTCATTTTAAGTAAACGCTTCAGCAGAACTCATTGCCTAGGGATTGAATTTTAAATTGGACTGCCTTGTGCCTACATTGGTTAGGATGTGGTGGACAGACTTTGGTTTATCATTTTTTATTATTTTTCCACGAAACAAAAAAAAAAACTTTGATTTTCTCTCAGTAAGAAGTGTGCCGTGAATTAAATCATCTTAAGAAATAAGATATGGTGGCAAGGCAATACTTTGTTTCTTGTTTGCGCCACATAATTCGGCTGACTGGGTGGCGGAGTCACAAAAGTAGGTGTGGACGACTTTGGTGTACTTTTTTTTTTCTTTGGATAACAAAGTGAAATAAATAAATAACCACAGCCAAACATTTTTTATTCATTTTCATTTCCCAGAACAATATTAAATGATTTTTGTATTTTTTTTTTGGTATTACCCATCGCGATATTTTATGGCTGATTATAAGAGGGAAAGGATGAAAAATAAGCTTGTTAGAGAGCGCTATTTTTAACTCCAGAGATTTTATTTCAAACAAGCAGATATTAAATGAGTGAAAAGACATTAGGTTCGGCCAAGCCGAACTTTGGATACTCACCGCCATGGATATATTTTTTTATGCTATTCAATTTAACCTATCTACTAGAAACATAGTTTTATACAAACATGGTTCTACTTGGGCTGTATTTGGTTCGGATGTCGAGGGACCTAATGCAATTCGATTTTCCAAATTTCAACTTACTTTAATTGGCTATGACAGAATATTTGTTCTACTAGCCGAACGTAGAATAGCGTTCCAAGCGCCTCGATCTTCTGCGCTCATTCTAAAATCTGTGACACCAAGTGTCTCCCACCACTTGGTCTTTCCATCGGGCTTTTGGTCTCCTGGTTTGCGTGTACCACCGTGTTTGCCTTCAAAAGACTTCTTTGCTGGAGCTTCTTCATCCATTCTGACAACATGACCTAGCCAACGCAGCCGTTATATTTTGATGCGTGCAACTATGCTATCGTCGTCATACAGCCTATACAGGTCGTGGTTCATACGTCGCCTATATTCTCCGGTAACGCAAACTGGTCCATATGTTTTACGAAGAATCTTTCTCTCAAATACTCCAAGTACTGCCTCATCTGCTTTCACAAGTACCAATGCTTCAGAACCATATAACAAGACGGGTAGTATCAGTGTCTTGTACAGTGTAATCCTCGTCTGTCGAGAGGTGGCCTTGTTTCTAAACTGTTTACTTAGTCCAAAGTAGCATCTTTTTGCCAGTATTATTCTTCGCTTACTCTCAAATCTCAGAAATGAGATCTCCTTTTTTGTTATCTATCGCACAGAGAATCGAAGAGTTTCTTGGGAAATAACTAATTTTCAAATTACTTTTCTTCTTGAGATGTATTTTTGCAATTTAAAATTGAATATGGAAAAAACATTTTATTTCGTTCTACCTTATTGATCCTTAAAATGTTTGCTGGGTTTATATGACTTTTGCTTTCGTATAAAACTTTTTAAAACCGTATTATTGTACAGTAAAATAAACATTTCAACATTCATACTGTTTTAAGTCCAGGACTTTATTAAAAACGACTTACGTTTGTTTCCACCACATTAAATTCAGTATTGCTGTTTATCTCACTCTAAGAGAGAAGACTTATGATTATTTCATTGCCGCTTGGTCGGTGGTACTGTCATCAAAAGGAAATGGCTACACCAAATGTCTACCTGTCCGTCCATCTGTTTGTCCTGCACAATAATATTTAAAGACTTTCATTTGAAGCAACAATTTAATACTCTTTACTGTGTTTTCTCCCTGTGTCTCTTATCCTTACAACACCTACCTCATCATAATAAAGTAACTCCCCCCGAAAACGATGACATGTCCATAGTAGTAGTCATTGGTCGTAGTCGTAGTCACAGTGATTTTGGTAATTGTCGTTTATTGTGGTTGTGACCATTCTAATGGTTGTTGGACTTACTTTTAGACAACAGAATTGCTTACATCTGCTGCCTGACTTTGGCCTCGTACTCCCCAAAAATGTTTTAATTTGTGTAGTTGGCACATTTTTTGTCACGTCGTAAATTTTTTCTGGTTTTGTTTCCACTGCAGAAATGAGTTAAATAACTGCCGCCTTTCTATGTGCAATTGAGACATTGTAAAGGAATGTAGATTTAAAGAATTGTACAATAGTAGGTAATAAAGCCTTAAAGGGACCAAAAGTTTAGTAAAAATAAAAAAATCTGAATTTAAAAAAATAGCCTTCTTGAAAAAGTCAGGAGACGAGTTTCGGTGAAAGGCTTAATGATCATAATCAATGTCATTGATTATCATTGTTAATCAGATTCCAGATATCACGCCAATGGCGAACGCTTTCCGATGGTTGTCTAGATCATCATCAGTGTCATTGTGAATTATAATCATTGTGAATTATAATCATTGTGAATTATAACCATTGTGAATTATAACAATAGTCCTGATAATGATTATCTTGCCAATCATCGAAAGCGTTCGCCAATGGTGTGATATATGGGTGCTCATTGTCTGGCACAATGACATTGATTGTGATCATCAAAGCTAGATCATTATTTATACTCTTCAGTGTCATTGTGAATTATAACCGACCATTTCACAATAGCACTGATGATATTGATGTGACCAATAACAGAAACGACTATGCCATTGGAGTGATTCGTATGTCCTTATTGTTCAAAGATGGAATTCTTTTTTCTTGAACTCACACATATCACATTATTGGCGGACGAATTTCAATGGTAAGTTATTGTGAAACGGACGGTTATAATTCACAATGACACTGTTGCTTATAATGACCAAGCCTAAGTAATCGTAATCAATGTTTTTGTATCAAAATGGAGATATCACGCCAGTGGTGAATGCTTTTCTATGGTTGGCTAGACCAACATCACCAGTGCCATTGTGAATTATAACCGACCGTTTTACTTCCGCCAATAATGTGATATGAGTTCGAGAAAGATTTCCAGCTTTGGACAATAAGGACATACGTATCACACTAATGGCCAAGTCGTTTCATCTATCGGCTAGATCTACATCATCCATGTTATTGTGAAATGCACGGTTATAATTCACAATGACACTGAGGAGTATAAATAATGATCTAGCCTTGATGATCATAATCAATGCCATTGTGCCAGACAATCAGGGCCTATATATAGCAAGCCATTGGCGAACGCTTTTTGATGATTGACAAGGTCATCATTATCAAAGCCATTGTGAAACGGTCGTTGATAATTCACAATGACACTGATGATGTTCTAGACAATCATCGCAAAGCGTTCAACAGTGATGTGATATCAGGGTTCTGATTGTCTGGCACAATGGCATTGATTATGAACATCAAAGCTAGATCATTATAGTCATCAGGTTCATTGTGAATTATAATCGGTCACAATTGACAATGGTATTGATGGTGATAATGTTTTTGCCCCAATGGCCATAATCAGTGCCATTGTTCCAGACAATCATAAAGCAGATATCACACTATTGGTAAGTGCCATTGTGAATTACAACTCTCCGTTTCTAATAGCGATCGCAAAAGTGGGTTTCTGTGAATTCAGAAAAATAAATAGCCATCATTAAACAATCAGAACACAGATATCTGATCATTAGCGGACGCTATTTTGATAATAAGCTGGGTCATCATTAGAGCTATTGTGAAACGGACAAATGCAATTCACAATGGCACTGATGATGGTAATGATCCAGCTTCGATGACCAAAATCAGTGTCATTGTGCCAGACAATTATAACCTAGGTATCACGTGATAGGTGTACGTTTTTTCGATGATTAACAAGATCATCATCATCTGTGCCATTGTGAATTATATTCGTTCGTTTCACAATGGCACTGATTTTAACGATCTAGTCAGTCATAGATACCATCCTGTCAATGGTGTGAAGTACCTTTGTGTCAGACAATTAAAACCCAGATATCACGCTATTGGTGAATGATTTTCGATGATTCGCTAAACCCCGTTTACTCTGCTCTTTAAATGCGGATTTAATGGCTTCATCATCTGTTTTCCCTTAATAAAATCAGCTGACGGGGCCTTAAATCCAGATTTAATGAGCAGTGCAAACGGGTTCTAGATCTTCATCATTAGTGTCAATGCAAAACGGAAGGATATAGAATAATTCACAATAACTTTGATGTTGATGATATATCAAGCCAATTATCGAAAAACATTCTTCAATGGTGTGATATCTGAGTTCTGATTGTCCCGCACAATGGCATTGGTCGTGATGTGAATATAACAGGTTATAATCTCAGTGTTATTGTGAATTATAGCCGTCCGTTTCAAGTAGCGTTCGCCATTCTGTGAATTCAAGAAAATCGACTGCCAGTTTTGGACTATCAGATTTAAAATATCTCACCATTGGCGGAAGCGGAGTTTGATGAGTATAGATCATCATCAAAGGAATTATGAAAGGGACGGACGTAATTCACAATGACAGTGATGATTATAATGATCTATACTTGATGGCCATAATCAGTTCCATTGCGCTAGCCAATAAGAACCGAGATATCACCCCATTAGTGAACGCTTTTCGAAAATTGGTAAGATCGTCATCATCAGTAATGCAAATTTGCCCATGAACATTCCATTAAGGAACAGTGGCAAACTTCTCATCTGGTCATCATCAGTGCCATTGTGAGTTACATCCGTTTGTTTCACTATAGCACTGATTATAATGATCTAGCCTCTCATGGAAACGATTATGCCAATAGTGTGATGTACTTTTGTGACAGACAACCAGAACCCCCATATCACGCTATTGGTAACGCATCGAAAAGCATTTTCCTATAGCTAAATCTTCATCATCTGTACCATTTTAAAACGGAAGGTTATATGTACTTTAATTCACAATGACGCCGATGTTGATGATTATCAAGCCAATTATCGAAAGACATACTTCAATGGCATGATATCTGAGTTATGATTGTCCGGCACAATGCTTTTGTTGTGCTCATGAAGGCTATATTCTTATAATCATCAGTTTAACTGTGAATTATAACCGGTTATAATGTCATTGTCATTGTGAATTATAAATGTCCATTTCAAGTAGCGTACGATAGTGGTGTTATTCTATGAATTTAGGTAAATTTATTTCCAGCTTTAGACAATGAGAATACAGATATCTCACCATTGGCGGATGCGGTTTTGATGATTAACAGGATCATCGTCAGAGCCACTATGAAATGAACCGATGTAATTCACAATGACACTGATGACTATAACGATCTATCCATGATGACCATAATCGGTGCCATTGTGCTAGACAATCAGAACCCAAATATCACCCCATTGTTGAACGCTCGAATAGATCATCTTCATCAGTGCTATTGTGAATTTTAACCTTCCATTTTACAATGGCACTGATGATGATGATCTAGATAGTAATTGAAACGCGTCAGCCAATGGTGTTATAACTGTGAGAAAGTGCAAGGTTTTGACAATCATAACACACATATCACATCTTTGGTGGAAGTATTTCGATGATTGTCTAGATCATCATCATAGTGAAACGGACAGTTACAATTCACAATAGCACTAATGATGACAATATAGGCAATCATCGAAAATCATCCGTCAATGTTGTGATATCTGTATTCTGATTGTCACAAGCAACCCATTTCTCTTATAGACCTCACAGATATCGCACCATTGGCAGACGCGTTTCGGTTTTCTGTGTCCTGTATTCTGATTTTCTAAAGTTGGCAAACTATCGTGATTTTCACCGATGGACGGCCAGAACGGTAAGTTTTGGCTTATAATAATGACAAAAACCTTACAATGTGTGGTCTTACAAACGGAATGAAGATCTTAGGTGAAGAGCTAAGGTGATGTTAAAATCAAATTGGTTTTCTTTGAAAAACATTTAACGTCAAATCTCATCATCGCCTTTTGTTAGAATCAAATTTTTAAGAATTACTGAATTTTTCAATTTCTTTGTTTCAATTACTGCATGAAATAATTTTTTGGCCTTTTATTGAGTTTTAATTTGCTTTTCTTTTTTGTAAATACAGACAGATTGAAGGATAAAAGTAATCATTAAATCGGGGACATGTGTATGCCAGAGACACACAGACAGACAGACAAACAAATTAATTAAAAAATCTCCACAATCAATCAGTACTAAGAGCTTAGGCCATTAATCGGCTTGATGAAAAGAGCAAAGTTCTGATTAAATAAATTTTCACAGAAATCAGTTAATATGGAATTAGTATTCGGAAAATTTATTCGTGTATTGCGACAAACTCCAGGGATAAAGTGAATGAGCGTTGTGACCTATTAAAGGTGTAGGACTAAGGATTTTTTCCAGGATAATATGAACATATTTGCGAGCAGCTTCAAATTACTGTATGCAGAATAATGTTCAATGGTTACTGAACTTTTGATAGAAGAGGGGTGATCTGCTTAAGTCGAAAACAGGATGTCAGTCTTGAGGCAATGAACTTGTCAGTGCGGATTATTTAGAAATATATAAGAACTTGTGGATGTTGGAGAGTATGAACGTACGTCACATACGCAGTTTTAGCTAAATTTGACAAAAAAAGTGAGAAATTTTATATGGAAAACTTTGTCAAAAGTATATGGTAGGCTGATCCATTTCCAAAAAAAAACCTATTGGGACATGTAGGCCAATTGGGAAAATGTGGGACACTAAGGTATTTGACAGTGGAGTACGAAACTCATATCACTATCAGGGACCAAGTATCTGTGTCATGTCTTGTGGTTTAAAAGGATATGTAGATCAAGACAAAAAGGGACTTTAATACAATGTCTATAAACGTAAAGTACACATTTGAAATTATTATATGGGTCAAAGCGTCTGGGGGCCCGACGCCCTTCTGGCCCAATAGATAACATCAAAAGGTCATGTAGGTTAACGACTATCTGGCCAATCATTGAAACGCGCCCGTCTTTGTGCCGGACAATCGGAGCCCAGATATGACAACATTGCCGATTGCTTTTCGATTATTGGACAGATCATTATCATCAGTTCTATTGTAAATTATTACCGTCCATTTTATAATGGCATTGCTGATAATGATCTAGTCAATAATTGAAACGCGTCTGCCAATGGTGTGATAACATTTAATGAAAATAAACTGCCAGCTTTTGACATTCAGAACACATATATCTCATTATTGACCGTGATTGGAAGGATCATCATCTACCTAAATAAGCTTCGGTCATGTAGGTTGACCCGGACTATGTTGTTAAATGAAAGGTACGAATCTTATATCAAAATTTGGCGCAAGTGATTGGGGGCCGGCCACACCAATAACTAAAGAGACGCGTAGGGAGACCAGGAAAAATTAAATTGACCCACTGCACAATTTAGGAGTGTAGCGAAACGCATCGGGCCAGCTTGTATACAAATAAAACCAGTCAGATTTCGGCTTAGGAAAAGATAGGGATAAGGTGGGGATATGATAAGGACATTATAAGGATACAACAGCAATATGATTGGGATAGGATAATAATAGGATAAGGACAGAAGAGGGCTAGTATGGGGAAAGCAATATATTAAGGAGAGGGATAGGATAGGAATAGGCCAGGTATAGGATACATATAGGATAGGAATAAGATAGGGATAGGATAGCGAAAGGAGAGGGATAGGATAGGGA
Organism: Stomoxys calcitrans; assembly: GCF_963082655.1. Lineage (NCBI taxonomy): Eukaryota > Metazoa > Arthropoda > Insecta > Diptera > Muscidae > Stomoxys > Stomoxys calcitrans. Next base: position 56,571,947 of record NC_081553.1, read on the forward strand.
CAGAAATAAAATTGGGATAAGACGGGGATAGGATAGGGATAGAACCGGGATGTAGATAGGGTAGGCATAGGCTTAGGCATAGGGTTGTGATAGGGAAAGAGATAGGATAGGGAAAGAGATAGGATAGGGAAAGAGATAGGATAGGGAAAGGATAAAAATAGGAAAGGTATAGGATAGGTATAGGATAGGGATAGGATAGGGATAGCATAGGGATAGGATAGGGATAGTATAGGGATAGGATAGGGATAGGATAGGGATAGGATAGGGATAGGATAGGGACAGGATAGGGATAGGATAGGATAGGGATAGGAAAGGGATAGAATAGGGATAGGATAGGGATAGGATAGGATAGGATAGGATGGGGATGGGGATGTGGATGGGGTTGGGGATGGGGATGGGGATGGGGATGGGAATGGGGATGGAGATGGGGATAGGGATAGGGATAGGGATAGGGATAGGGATAGGGATAGGGATAGGGATAGGGATAGGGATAGGGATAGGGATAGGGATAGGGATAGGGATAGGGATAGGGATAGGGATAGGGATAGGGATAGGGATAGGGATAGGGATAGGGATAGGGATAGGGATAGGGATAGGGATAGGGATAGGGATAGGGATAGGGATAGGGATAGGGATAGGGATAGGGATAGGGATAGGGATAGGGATAGGGATAGGGATAGGGATAGGGATAGGGATAGGGATAGGGATAGGGATAGGGATAGGGATAGGGATAGGGATAGGGATAGGGATAGGGATAGGGATAGGGATAGGGATAGGGATAGGGCTAGGGATAGGGATAGGCATAGGGATAGGGATAGGGAAAGGATAGGGAATAGAATACGGGTAGGGAAAGGATAGAGAGATAATAGGGATAGGATGGGAAGAGGGATAAGATAGGGAAAGGATAGAGAAATAATAGGGATAGGATGGGATGAGGGCCTGGGAAGGCATAGAATGTGGATAAGATAGTCTAGAATAGGGATAATATAAGCTAGAATAGGGATAATATAGAATAGGGATAAACTAGGCATAGGCATAGGCATAGGCATAGGCATAGGCATAGGCATAGGCATAGGCATAGGCATAGGCATAGGCATAGGCATAGGCATAGGCATAGGCATAGGCATAGGCATAGGCATAGGCATAGGTATAGGCATAGGCATAGGCATAGGCATAGGCATAGGCATAGGCATAGGCATAGGCATAGGCATAGGCATAGGCATAGGCATAGGCATAGGCATAGGCATAGGCATAGGCATAGGCATAGGCATAGGCATAGGCATAGGCATAGGCATAGGCATAGGCATAGGCATAGGCATAGGCATAGGCATAGGCATAGGCATAGGCATAGGCATAGGCATAGGCATAGGCATAGGCATAGGCATAGGCATAGGCATAGGCATAGGCATAGGCATAGGCATAGGCATAGGCATAGGCATAGGCATAGGCATAGGCATAGGCATAGGCATAGGCATAGGCATAGGCATAGGCATAGGCATAGGCATAGGCATAGGCATAGGCATAGGCATAGGCATAGGCATAGGCATAGGCATAGGCATAGGCATAGGCATAGGCATAGGCATAGGCATAGGCATAGGCATAGGCATAGGCATAGGCATAGGCATAGGCATAGGCATAGGCATAGGCATAGGCATAGGCATAGGCATAGGCATAGGCATAGGCATAGGCATAGGCATAGGCATAGGCATAGGCATAGGCATAGGCATAGGCATAGGCATAGGCATAGGCATAGGCATAGGCATAGGCATAGGCATAGGCATAGGCATAGGCATAGGCATAGGCATAGGCATAGGCATAGGCATAGGCATAGGCATAGGCATAGGCATACTGGCGTGTTCAGCACCGGTATGATGAAAAGTTGTTGATAAAAAGACTCGTATGAGGGACTTCGAGAAGTCTAGGGACTAGTCTGCGTCGGAGTTACAAGGGCACTGAGATATACTGCAAGCAGGTCTGGAAGCTTTGCTGGATATGCTGCCATTGAGGTTTATATTCGGAACTGTACCTTCAAGGTACCGCTTAGGCTGAGAAAGCTCGGCATGCTGAAGGTCCTATTCTGGATGCCATGGATGCGTAGGTTGGACTGAGGAGGATCTCCGACTATCAGGCAACGGCACCGCATGGACTGAGGAGGATCTCCGACTATCAGGCAACGGCACCGAGTAGGACTAGGACATTCAAGATTTGCTTTCTCTGCATGGATGAATGGAGGGCGAATGCTGTGAGGAAGATGAGAACTAGAGCGTCACTCCGACGCACTCTATACCGGTTGACTCTGAAACTGCCGGACGAGTGTACTATCTTTCAGGCAGATGTCTATGCCATTGCAGTAGTTGCAAGAGAAATTCTGATGAGAAATTTGCCATCCTCAGAAATCGGAAAATTTTTCAGCTGTGGTTATCCTCTTCTTATGCTGGCAATGCCATTAGGTATGGCAGCCATGTAAAAACTTCTACCCAAAGAGGTGACGCTCTGCGGCACGCCTTTCGGACTCGGCTATAAAAAAGAGGTCTCTTATCATTGAGCTTAAAACTTGATATGTGAGAAGTAGTTTGCCCCTGTTCATTAATGGAATTTTCATGGGCAAATTTGCATTTGTATGGGCTCTGGTTTCACAATGTAACAGTGATACGAGTTCCGGACGTGATGGGATTCCAGAGAACGAGGGAGCGGACGAATGCCCCAGTAGGTGTTTGTCTGCGCCGGGCGAAACAGTCACCGGTCTTGCTTAAGTGCCATTTGTCGAGCTACTGAACATTGTACATGAAATGACCATTGTGGAGTCGGTGGCAAGATGGGACGCCGTCGATGGTTGCCGGACCGCTAAGGCGCTCTGACCTGTTTTCCAGCGGAGGGGGACGTAGGAGTTACTGTCGTTTGATAAGAGGTCGCTGAACACTTTGACAGGGTTCATAACCGGACATTGCGCCACAAGACGCATGACGGAGCGCATTGGCGTCATCAAGACAACTCCCGCACAATGACTTGTGAAGGAGTTGTTTCATGACGTTGAGTAGGACATTATCGGGCACTTGCTCTGTTCATGTCCCGGTGTACAGGGACGCAGGCTCTAATTTCTGGAGAAACGGTTCTTCTGTGATCTGGTTGGCCTTGCAAAAGTACCTCGCAGAAATTCCCTAAGATTCGTGGACGGTACGGGATGGTTCCGACGGAGGGTGCTATAAAATCCAGCAAAGGCATATGCATGCTTGGTTTCTTTTATTCGTATATGACCTCTGGATAGCCACCTTAGAATATAGGATAGCATGACATTCAACGCCTGGGTTCAAATCCTGGCGAGAAGATTAGAAAAAAGTTTCAAGGGTTGTTAAAAATTTTTGCAAATTTTCCAATGAACATTTAGGGACAACTTAGGAACAGGGGCGAACTTCTCATATATCAATGAGTGCCGTTGGAATTAAGTTTTTAGCTCAGTGAAAAGAGGTCTCCTTTTTAAACCCCAGGCCCATTCAACCTAATCTGACCTATTAGACCACAGGAGTCACTTGTCCAAATATCAGTAATAACTGACGAAGCGTTTTCTTGAACTTATAGATTGAAGTCAAATTTTCAACAATCAAGAATAAATAAATTTTTCAGGTCAAAAACAATTCATCATCGGGTTATAATAAACGCAAGGAAAAATTAGTTGAAGCATGTGCTAAAATTGTGTGCATTGGTGCGTATACTTCATAGAATTTTGTATGCATAGCTCATACGCACCGATGTACTCGCCTTGCAATTTCAATAACAAAACAAAGCAAATTGCCGGTTCTTATTAGAATTTTTATTGCATTTTTGAAAAAAAAACCAAATGATAGATAGTGAATTTTTTCACAATACAAAAAAGATCCTTATCCACATCGAACAGTAAATACACAAGACATTTATTACCACTTTTGTTATCATCTTTGCTATGGATATGCCATCCATTATTAATGCATTGTTTATCAGATGGATTCTTTATTTTTGCAAATGTTCTGCATTCAATGCATACCAAATTTGGTGTCTGAAATCCATACGCTTTGAAAAGCCATCAAAACAAATAGATAGTTGGTGAACAAAGGCTATCATCATCACTGGACTTTGTTTGAATAATGACATCTTGGATTAGGTATTCTTGACCAGATGAAAGAAAGAAAACAAAAACCCGTCCACACTTGGCTGTTGTTTTTATTTCGTTGTTTCTTAAATTAAAGGTAATTGATACCATCTTAAAATAATCACCCACACACAGGCATATACACGTAAAAAGGTTAGCAACAATGGCAACAACCTGTGTTTTCGTTTTTGCTCCCAGTGATAAACCAGAGTCCTTGACATTGAATCAGGAGGAGCAAAATAACATTAATGATTTACATTTTTTGTATCGCTTGCACCCTAAGGTTATCTTTTCCTTTTTTTCTTCAGACTGGTGGCTGTTTTCTTTGTGGTTGGACTGACAGACAGACAATACATAGTTTCTTCTATTGTTTCTCTCTCTCTCTACCACCTTTTGGCTGAACTTGAACTTGACATAGAAAACAACCTACTGAATTACAATATTGGATGATTATAGATTTGAATGCATCGCTTGTCTTTTCAATGTAAGCAATAATACGTTTTGGTGCTTTCGCCCAATTGTTTACTTTGATATCATAAAGACATTTGGCACGTTTTGTCATCTCTTTTCGCTTAGAAGTTAAAGAACTGCGGTTTTTGGAAGTTTACAATAAGTATGTGTTTATTTGCCAAATGCATTATATGTTGACAGAGTACACTGTTTATTTTTATTGAATTTAAGTTTTTTTTTATGTTTAACTTTGTTATACAAAATTTACACATTTTTTTTGTTTTTTTTTTTCAGGTAACAAATGTGTTTTTATTTGCTGTACATAAGGTAATGCTTTAGCTATGATCATAACCTTGACTCCCAAGTAAGATTAGATCGCAATTCCAGTCGTTTTGAAGGTTTTGTTCATATTTTTATCTGGCTTTAGCCAAATACGAGGGCTGCGAAAAAATAAATTTCTAGCCTAATAAGAAAAAAGAAAATTTGTATACCCACCACCGAAGGATGGGGGTATATTCATTTTGTCATCCCGTTTGGAATACATCGAAATATCCATTTCCGACCCTATTAAGTATATTACTTCTTGATCAGCGTAAAAATCTAAGACGATCTAGACATGTCCGTCCGTCTGTCTGTTGAAATCACGCTACAGTCTTCAAATATAGAGATGTTGAGCTGAAACTTTGCACAGAAAATGTTTTTGTCCATAAGCAGGTTAAGTTCGAAGATGGGCTATATCGGACTATATCTTGATATAGCCCCCATATAGACCGATCTTAGCCAAATTGACGGAGGATGTCGAAGGGCCTAACACAACTCACTGTCCCAAATTTCGGTCAAATCGGATAATAAATGTGGCTTTTATTGGCCTAAGACCCTAAATATTGGGTTGCCCAAAAAGTAATTGCGTAAAAAAAGTATATTTGATTAAAGTGCATTCTAAGTTTTATTAAAAATGCATTTACTTTCTTTTAAAAAATCCGCAATTACTTTTTGGGCAACCCAATAAAAGCCACATTTTTTATCCGATTTGGCTGAAATTTGGGACAGTGAGTTGTGTTAGGCCCTTCAACGTCCTTCGTTAATTTGGCTCAGATCGGTCCACATTTGGATATAGCTGTCATATAGACCGATCCTCCGATTTAGGGTCATAGGCCCATAAAAGCCACATTTATTATCCGATTTTTCTGAAATTTGGGACAGTGAGTTGTGTTAGGCCCTTCGACATCCTCCGTCAATTTGGCTCAGATCGGTCCACATTTGGATCTAGCTGCCATATAGACCGATCCGCCTATTTAGGGTCTTAGGCCCATAAAAGCCACATTTATTATCCGATTTTGTTGAAATTTGGGACAGTGAGTTGTGTTAGGCCCTTCGACATCCAATTTGGCTTAGATCGGTCCAGATTTGGATATAGCTGCCATATAGAACGATTCTCAAATTAAGGGTCTTAGGCCCATAAAGCCACATTTATTGTCATATAGACCGATCCTCCGATTTAGGGTCTTAGGCCCATAAAAGCCACATTTGTTATCCGATTTGGCTGAAATTTGGGACAGTGAGTTGTCTTAGGCCCTTCGATATCCTCCGTCAATATGGCTCAGATCGGTTCAGATTTGGATATAGCTGCCATATAGACCTATCCTCAAATTTAGTGTCTTAGTCCCATAAACCCACATTTATTATCCGATTTGGCTGAAATTTTGGACAATGAGTTGTGTTAGGCCCTTCAACGTCCTCCGTCAATTTGGCTCAGATCGGTCCACATTTGAATATAGCTGCCATATAGACCGATCCTCCGATTTAGGGTCTTAGGCCTATAAAAGCCACATTTATTATCCGATTTTGCTAAAATTTGGGACAGTGAGTTGTGTTAGGCCCTTCAACGTCCTTCGTCAATTTGGCTCAGATCGGTCCACATTTGGATATAGCTTCCATATAGACCGATCCTCCGATTTAGGGTCATAGGCCCATAAAAGCCACATTTATTATCCGATTTTGTTGAAATTTGGGACAGTGAGTTGTGTTAGGCCCTTCGACATCCAATTTGGCTTAGATCGGTCCAGATTTGGATATAGCTGCCATATAGAACGATCCTCCGATTTGGGGTCTTAGGCCCATAAAACACGCATTTATTGTCCGATGTCGCCGAAATTTGGGACACTGAGTTAAGTTAAGCCCCTTGACATACTTCTGCATTATCGCACAGATCGGTCCACATTTGGATATAGCTGCCATATAGACCGATCTCTCGGTTTTAGGTTTTGGGGCCATAAAAAGTGCATTTATTGTCCGATGTTGCCGAAATTTGGGACAAAGAGTTAAGTTAAGTCCCTCCACATATTTCTGCTATGTGACATATGAGTATGAGTTTTGCTCCGGATTTTGACGATAGGTGGTTTACATATTGTATATACCCGAGGTGGTGGGTATCCAAAGTTCGCCCCGGCCGAACTTAACGCCTTTTTACTTGTTGCCATTAAAAAATTCGTTTTCAAATTATTTTCCATCATTATTTATAGACTTTTTCATGCGCCCAAACCAATACTCGAAGCACTCTTTCCACTCCCATTGAGACACCTCCTAAACATGGCAATTACACGCTTCAACAGCATTTTCTGGCGAAGAAAATCTTTGAACACGCATTTTTGTCATAATGTAAATGCAAATGCAATGCAAATTTGCCCATGGAACAGGGGCAATCTTCTCACAAATCAATAAGTGCTGTTTAATTAAATTTTAAGCTCAGTGATATGGGATCTCCTTTTTATAGCCGAGTCCGAACGGCGTGCCGCAGAGCGAAACATCTTTGGGGAGAAGTTTTTACATGGTAAACTACCTCACAAATGTCGCCAGCATTAGGAGGGGATAACCTCCGCTGAAAAATTTTGTGATATTCCTGCTAGGGGTTCGATTCCTGGCGTTCAGCTTCATAGGCGGCTATGGTAACCTCTGCGCTACGATGGTCTTTATCATAATGTGCGGGAATAAAAATAAGTCGTTGGGTGCCATGTCAATGCCGTACGGCAGTTGAGCCATCAATTCGACGTTGGCTTGTCAAATAGTGCTGGTTTGAACCGATGCGAGAGAACACTCTTGGCATAGTGAACCATGTTTTGTCTTCTCCTGTTCGTTCTTCGAATTTCTCCCGAGACTTCAGGCAACCAAATTGTAGTGTACGACCCAGAATTGAACTTCTAACGTTGCTCAAGCGGAACACTCGCCACATGAATAGTTTCGCCGAAGAAACAGTCGACCATTTGCTTTAAAGTGCTTCTTGCGCCAACATTTTTCGTTAAATTGTCTCGGCTTCGAAGACCCAGATGGTCGATTGTTACTTTATTTCGGGCTCATACGCATAGATCCACGATTAGCCACCTGTGACGATCTTTCAACCGTTTTTTAAAACACCACGATCGTATTTTTTCTACCTTTCTTTGCTCTAGTCGGCTAGAGCCTTTTATCAGCGATTATCATATTGTGCGAAATCCAACCAGAACAAACCTTTTTTACGGCAAGGTGTTCATGCAATATCGAAAGTATGCTGGTGGATGAAGTGCCCAAGGATGAATCCATCTCGCGGTACTTCACATGACGATCTTGCATTATAATCATCAATTTTCTCTTGTACAACGGCCGGTTTTGGAGGACCTTCACGAAATTCGACTTTGGGCGAGCATCGTCCACGGGAGGCCATCGTAGCGCAGAGGTTAGCATGTCCGCCTATGACGCAGAACGCCTGGGTTCGAATCCTAGCGAGACCATCAGAAAAACTTGTCAACGGTGGTTTTTCCCTCCTAATGCTGGCAAAATTTGTGAGGTACTCTGCCATGTAAAACTTCTCTCGAAAGAGGTGTCGCACTGCGGCACGCCGTTCGGACTCGGGTATAATAAGGAGGCCACTTATCATCGAGCTTAAAACTTGAATCGGACTGCACTCATTGATATGTGAGAAGTTTGCCCCTGTTCCCGCAGGATCCTGAATTTAACTCCCTATGGGTTAAATTCGGGATTGGAACACATATACTGCACTTCGGAGTTCTATATAGAAGTCCAAACTCAGAAAGGGAGGCTTTCATGAAAGGCTTTGACACCCTTTCCGATTCCATTAAAAATAATTTGGAGGATTTTCCGGGCAGTGAAATCGTCGTCGCTGGATATTTCAACGTCCACAACTGCTCCTGGCTTTCCCAATCGTTAGGGCCAATACGTTGAGCTTTTCGCAGCGCATAATGGTTTGGCGTAATTAGTCAACGAACCGACACATATCGCATGTGTCCAAGGACACTTAAATACTCTTGACCTTTTCTTGACTTCACACCCTGAAAAGTATGAAGTCGATACTGTTGCACCTTTTGGTATCTCCGAGCACTGCTTCTGCATTTCGAGCACTGTTTCAAAATTTTTTCGTATTCTTCTCTTCGTACTGCTTTCTTCCCAGTCTCATACCGTTCAATATTTTTATACGAAAAACCACGTTGGGCTGAGCTCAATGGATTCTTTCAGCATTTTAATTGGAAACTAATTTTTCCAGATAACGATATAAATGCTACTGCTGATATGATTGAGAAGATAATTTTAAATGGAATGAGGACAACGTCTAAATCAGACGACAAAAGTTGGTTTAACCAGACATGTAGAGATGCCGTCAGATCGAAAGAGGTGGTATTCAGGAATCAGACGACAAAAGTTGGTTTAACCAGCCATGTAGAGATGCTGTCAGATCGAAAGAGGTGGTATTCAGGAACTGGCGCTTGGATAAAAATGCCAATACTGAACTGTTGCGCAAGCAGGCAAGATCTACGTGTGCCAAATTGCTTAGGCGCGAAAAAATTCTTACGAACAGCGCCTATGTACTTTTGATCGTTCGTGAAAAGAGTAAATGGTAGTTCTTCATCTATCCCATCTCGTGTTAAAGACGATCAAGCGTTCACTGACCCGGTTGATAAGGCTAACCTGTTGGCTGATATATTTGCAGGGAACTCTTCCCTTCCCTCAATCAAAATTGTATCTGGCATCATACCCCAAATATTTTTTCAAACTCGTGGAGTTAAAAGGCTTCTTGAAAATCTAGACGTAAATAAATCCCGGGCTCGGATGGCATATGTCTTGTCTTGCGCAAGTGTTCTTCGGCGTTTGCAAGTCCATTACGCAACCTTTTCAACCTTGCCTACTGTGCGGGAGTCTTCCCGGTGCGATGGAAAGTTGCGAACTTTCAGCCAAAAAGGGTGAGGCGAACAAGCCTGTGAATTACCGGCCAACTGAGATATGCTCCGCTCTCTCCAAGGTTATGGAGAGCATTGTTAATCACCATCTTGTAAGATATTTAGAATCTGATAACCTTCTAAGCGACCAACAGTATAGGTTCCGCAGAAATCGCTCTATGGGCGACCTCGTGTTATTTCTGTGGGAACGTTGGAGTCGCTCAGTATACCAGTTTGGTGAGAGTATGGTTGTGGCTCTGGATATCTCCAAGGAATTTGATAGAGTCTGGCGTGGTGCACTACTATCAAAGCTTGTCGCATTTGGTGTCGACTCGTATAGTGCGAGCTTTCTCAGAGATCGCTCTAAACGAGTCGTTATAGATGAGTTCTCTTCCGGTGAGCCCCAATTGGCCGCAGTTGTACCCCAGGCCTCTGTTCTTTCTCCTTCTCTTTTTCTTATTTTCATCAACGATCTGTTGAGTCAGACATCGAATCCGATCTACTCATTTGCGGATGACAGTAATCTCTGTCATTCGTACTCATTCAACCATTATTCGAGTCTTCGAGGGATTGAGGCCAAGAGTCGGGTTATGGGCGATGCACGCTGGCATGATTTGCTGGCCATATCGGAGTGGAGTCGAATGAATCGAGTAGATTTTAATGCACGGAAGACTCAGTGCTGTTTGTTGTCACACAAACTATTCGCATACCCATTACGATCATCTTTGTCGAAAGAAGCATTAAAGTGCTTAGGCTTCCTTAAACGGTGTAAGAATTACTTCACTCCTTGTGATCTTTTCAACATCTATTGGGTTGCCCAAAAAGTAATTGCGGATTTTTTAAAAGAAAATAAATGCATTTTAGTAAAACTTAGAATGAACTTTAATCAAATATACTTTTTTTACACTTTTTTTCTAAAGCAAGCTAAAAGTAACAGCTGACAACGGACAGAAGAAAGAATGCAAATTTGTCAACGCCGACTATATGAAAAATCCGCAATTACTTTGTGGGCAACCCAATATACCACTTTCATAAGTCCGAAAATGGAGTACAACTCATATGTATGGGCTGGAGCTTCAAAATCATCCCTGGAGCTACTAGACCGTGTACAGAGAAAAGCGATGTCATTGGTTGGGGAAAATATAGTATCCAACTCTATTGCCTTCCTTGAACATTGTCGCAATGTGGGTTGTTTGGCGCTGTTCTATCTGTACTTTCATGGTATGTGGTCGTCTGACATTAGTCTTCTTATTCTTGATGTAAGGATGTTTGTCAGGGACATTTCAGGAACTCACACCTGTTTGTAATTGACTGGCCAGCGGACCGGATAAATGGAATCAACATCTAGCTTATGTTTTTCCCACCCACTATGACATCCAGATATTTAAGACAAATGTCAATAAGCCAAATCGGACAAAAATTGTGGCTTCCAGGGGCTCAAGAAATCAAGTCGGGAGATCGGTTTATACAGCAGCTATTTCTAAATCTGAACCGGTATGGCCCATTTGCAAACCAAAAGCCCGAATAAGTCCATAACTTGATTTAGCTCTAATAGTTTTTTGTTAGTATCCATTGTTTGACTATAAAGAGATACTGAGTTAATAACTTGACACATGCGATCCATGGAAATTTTTTTAATTATACCCTACACCACTACTGTGGTGCAGGGTATTACAACTTAGTGCATTTGTTTGTAATACCCAGAAGGAAGAGAGATAGATCCATTGTATAAGTATGCCAATCGACTAGGAATCACGTACTGATTCGATTTAGCTATGTCCGTCTGTCTGTTTGTCCGTCCGTCTGTCTGTTCATGCTTTTTGTGTACTAAGTGCAGGTCGCAATTTTCATCCGATCGTCTTCAAATTTGGTACAGGCATGTTTTTCGGCCTGGAGACGAAGCCTATTGAAATTGGAAAAAATAGGTGCAGATTTGGATATAGCTCCCATACATATGTTCGTCCGATTTGCAGCAATAATGCAATAAAATGGTCATTTGTTAACCGATTCTCTCGAAATTTGGCAGGAAGGATTTTTTTATGACTCTCGATATTACTGGTGAATTTCATGGAAATCGGTTCAGATTTAGATATAGCTCTCATATATATATATATATATATATATATATATATATATATATATATATATATATATATATCGCCCGATTTTAACATCTAGGGTCACAGCAAGCGCATTTATTGACCATTCTTGCGAAAATATTGCACAACGCTTTCCTTGACGACTACCAAAATATACATAGAGTTTGATCAAAATCGGATTTAGATATAGCTCCCATATATATGTTCCTCCGATTTGCAGTAATATTGCAATAAAATGGTCATATGCTAACCGGTTCTTTCGAAATTTGGCAGGAAGGATCTTCTTTTGACTCTCGACATCACTGAATGATGTATATCATGGAAATCGGTTCAGATTTAGATATAGCTCTCATATATATATCGCCCGATTTTCACTCCTAGAACCACTGCAAGCGCATTTATTGAATAATCTTCCCAAAATTTTGTACAACACTGTCCTCGACCATTTTCACATTATCCTTCGAAATCGGGTCAGATATAGGTATAGCTCCCATATGTATATTCGTCCGATTTTGATAAATATTGCAATAAAGTGCTTATTTGTTAATCGATTCTCCCAAAATTTGGCAGGAAGAATTTTCCATAGAAATTGGTTCAGATTTAGATATAGCAGTCATACATGTATATCGCCCAATTTTCACTTCTAAAGCCACAGCAAGCGCATTTATTGACCAATGTAGCCAAAATTTATATTTTTCTTATTTCATTTTATTTTACTTTTTTTATCTTATTTTTTTTATTTTATTTTATTTTATTTTATTATATTTTTTATTATATTTTATTTTTTTTTATTTTATTTTATTTTTATTTTATTTTATTTAATTTTTTTATTATTTTAATTTTGTTTTATTTTGTTTTATTTTATTTTATTTTATTTTATTTTATTTTATTTTATTTTATTTTATTTTATTTTATTTTATTTTATTTTATTTTATTTTATTTTATTTTATTTTATTTTATTTTATTTTTTTTATTTTATTTTATTTTATTTTGCCTTCTGATTACCGGATTTCATCCTTGTGAACTTCAAATGAACATTTATTGTACTAAATACACTTTGTACATTAATGAACTCCTTATAACCGTTTGATGTACACATACAGTTTGCATAATGCATCACTAATAGTTAAACAAATTTACATTATTGAAAATATTTCGATAATTCCTCATTTAATAATTCTTTTTGGGCATATCAAATGTGAAATTCTTCCCTGCATTCCATACATTGTATTTATTTATTTGCAATGGTATTAGTTTAGTTCCTTGATTCTATTGTTGGTAGAAACATTCGCATACGTTCTAGTTTTATAAGCTCTAACTGAGAATATTTTAGGAATTTTACAATTGCTGGCCAATAGGATTATTTCGTATTTATAACTGCTGACATTTGAACATGAATTATTAAGACCCCCAGAAGTATTTTGTGTATTAAGTTTAATGAATTGCATATGTATTAGTATAGGTATATTTTAATTGTAACGATTTATGTATTGTTAAAGAATTGATGTTATTGTTAAGAAGAAATAAACTGGATCATAAAATAAAATAAAATAGTGGAATGAAATGGTATGGAATGAAACGGATTGAAATGGATTGAAATGGAATGGAATGTATTGAAATGAAATGAAATGGAATGGAATGGATTGTAATGGAATGAAATGAAGTGAAATGAAATGAAATGCAATGGAATGAAATGATATGAAATGAAATAAAATGGAGTGAAATGAAATGGAATGGAATGCAAAGAAATTAAATGAAATGGAATGAAATGAAATGGAATGGAATGAAATAAAATGAAGTGAAGTGAAGTGAAATGAAATGAAATGAAATGAAATGAAATTAAATGAAATTAAATGAAATGAAATGAAATGAAATGGAATGGAATGAAATGAAAATAAAAATAAAAATAAGGATAAAAATAAAAATAAATAAATAACATGAAATGAAGTATCATATCAATGAAATGGAAAGAAATGAAATGGAGTGAAATGGAATGAAATGGAGAGAAATGGAATGAAATGGAGTGAAATGGAATGAAATGGAGTGAAATGGAATGAAATGGAATGCAGTGGAATGAAATGGATTGAAATGGATTGAAATGGATTGAAATGGAATAAAATGAAATTAAATGGAATGAAATGAAATGGAATGAAAGGGAATGAAATGGAATGAAATGAAATGGGATGCAAAAAAATGAAATGGAATGGAATGAAATAAAATGAAGTGAAATGAAATGAAAATAAAAATAAACATAAAGATAAAAATAAATAAATAACATGAAATGAAATATCATATCAATGAAATGGAATAAAATGGAATGAAATGGAATGAGATGGAATGAAATGCAATGAAATGGAATGAAATGAAATGGAATGAAGTGGAATGAAATGGAATGAAATGAAATGGATTGAAATGGAATGAAATGAAATGAAATGGATTGAAATGGAATAAAATGGAATGAAAGGGGATGAAATGGAATTGAATGGAATGAAATTAAATGAAATGGAATAAAATGGAATGGAATGAAATGAAATGGAATGAAATGAAGTGAAATGGAATGGAATGAAAATAAAAATAAAAATGAAGATAAAAATAAATAAATAACATGAAATGAAGTATCATATCAATGAAATGGAATAAAATGGTATGAAGTGGAATGAAATCGAATGAAATGGAATGAAATGGAATGGAATGGAATGGAATGAAATGAAATGGAATGAAATGGATTGAAATGGAATAAAATGAAATGAAATGGAATGAAAGGGGATGAAATGGAATGGAATGAAATTAAATGAAATGGAATAAAATGGAATGAAATGACGTGAAATGAAATGGAATGGAATGAAAATAAAAATAAAAATTAAGATAAAAATAAATAAATAACATGAAATGAAGTATCATAATCAAATATCTCTTGGATTCTTCAAAGCGCTTCCAAGAAGCAGAAGAAGAATAAATTTACTTTTTTGTACTTTTTTTAGTAGTTCCATCTTAATACACGAATTCATTACCTTGGTGACCATTTTGCCTTACTTTGATATGCATACGAATGCAGAAAATCACTACAATTTTAAGAACACAATTGGGTTATTGTGATGTTGATATCCCATGATTGCCATATTTGCCATTTTATTTAAAGTCCTTTGTAATGCCATATAAAGAGGTTTATTAATTAATATCCTGTTTTTAAAATACATCATCACAGGTAGTTACTAATCGATATTGTGCTTGGAGGTTGATAACATCAATAAGTGCATGTTTAATCAGTTTGAACAATTCAAGGCAACATTTCTTACCTCCAGCCATTTAACAAACTTTACTTGATGCCATAGTGATAACGACCATCGAGAATCACTTAAAAGTTTCAAGATGGAATTAAAATTCATATTGGCTTGCTGTTCATGGTCAGATGTTTGCATAATTGCTCCATTATGGAAAAGATGAATGCTAATTGAATTCTCATTGGGTAAGCGGATGTTGAAAGTATGACAATATTGTGACATACATTTTGCAAAAATTTTCAAAACTTTTACAAGTTGGAAAGTAAAGAAACAAAATTTAAAATAATCTGTCATATGAACTTGCAAATATCCATTAAGACAGTGGAAAACTTCTCAAAAATCACTGAGTGCTGTCCGATTCAAGTTGAAGCGAATAATCACTCGATGGGCTTCAAAAATTTAGAAATTCAACTGAAATTTTGCATAGCTCTATGTTTTTATACCCACCACCATAGGTTAGGGGGGTATATTCATTTAGTCATTCCGTTTGCAACACATCGAAATATAAATTTCCAACCCTAAAAAGTATATATAATTCGGATCGTCGTAAAATTCTAAGCCAATTTAACGATGTCGGTGTGTCTATCCGTCCGTCCGTCTGTCCTTTGTTGTAATCACTCTACAGCCTTCAATTTTTGAGATATTGAGCTGAAATTTGGCAAAAATAAGTCTTTTTGATGCACGCTGGTTAAGCTCTTGAACGGACCAAATCGGATCATATTTGGATATAGCTGCTATATAGACCGATCTGCCGATAAAGGGTCTAATGTCCATAAATGCTTTATTTTTTATCCGATTACGCTGAAATTTGAAACAGTTTATAATTTAAGGCTTCCCGACATCTGACCCAAATATGGCTCAGATCGGACTATACTAAGCTATAGCTGTCATATAGACCGATCTCCCGATAAAGGGTCTGAAACCCATAAAAGCTTTATTTATTACCCAATTTCGCTGAAATTTGAAACAGAGAGTTATTTTAAGGCTACCGACATCTGACTCAAATATGGTTCAGATCGGACTATATTTAAATATAGCTGCCATATAGACCGATCTCCCAATAATGGGTCTGAAGCGCATAAAAGCTTTATTTATTACCCGATTTCGCTGAAATTTGAAACAGAGAGTTATTTTAAGCCTTCCCATATCAGACATTAACGTGGTTCAGATCGGCCTATATTTAGATATAGTCTGGTCCTTTTATGGGGCCCAGACATTAAATCGAGATATCGGTCTATATGGGAGCTATAACCTAATCTGGACCGATCTGGGCCAAATAAAAGAATAATGTCGAAGGGTCTAACACAACTCACTGGTCCAAATTTCGGTATCATCAGGTAATAAATGCGCTTTTTATGGGCCCAGGTCCTTAAATCCAGAGATCGGACTATATGGCAGCTATATGCAAATCTGAACCGATCTGGGTCAATTGAAGAGGGATAGCGAGGGGCCTGACAAAACTCACTGTCCCAAGACCTTAAATCGGCAGATCGGTCTATATGGGGGCTATATCAAGATATAGTCCGATAAAGCCCATCTTCGAACTTAACCTATTATCTATATATCTAAATTTGAACCGATTTCGAGCAAACTCAGTTATTGTGGTAGTCGCCAAGGAATGAAATGAAATTTTAATGAAATCCTGATAGATCTTGAGGGGGACGGCACGATGATAATCGCTCATGCGGACGACGTCGTGCTACGGACAAGTTTCTGTCGACGATCAGCGAAATCATGGAAGGGTCACTGAGGAGGTTGTCGCCATGGCCTACCAGAAATGGGTTGAGGACCAACCAAGGAAAGACGGAGCTGGTGCTCTTTACGCATAGATATAAAATACCGGAGTTCAGACTCCCGTTCTTGGACGGGGTCGAAAACTGTCCTGGAAGAGGAACACCGAGGAAATAAGCCGGAAAGGAGCCGGATGTTCAGTAGGAAGTGGTGGGGGGGGGGGGGGGGGGGTGACTCCCAGGATGATTTATTGGAAGTATACGGCCATCGCGAGACCAGTACTGGCCTATGGAGCACTGGCTCCAAGATGGAGTCAGCTACTGGATTGGGAGTCTACTCCAATGCAGCCATTCTATATATGGAACTGCGCCGCCAGGGTCGCGCTTAGGCTGAGAGAGCTCGTCATGCTGAAGGAGGATGGTTGCGGCCACAGTTCGATTCTGGGTGTTATGAATACGGAGGGTAGACTGAGGAGGAACTCCGACTACCTGGCACCAGTGCCGACTGGAGTGAAGGCATTCGCGCTTTGTTTTCCTGAGAAGGACGAATGGAGGGCGGATGGTGTTCTTGAGGAGGATGATACCTCCATCTACACAGATGGGAATGGATTGGGGGTCTACTCTGATGCACCCAATATCAGTATGCCTCTGAGACTGTCGGACGAGTGTACGGTCGTTCAGGCAGAGGTCTGTGCCATTGCAGTAGCCGCAAGAGAAATTTTGGCAAGAGGCTTACCGCCCTCGAAACTCAGAATATATGTGGACAGTAGGGCGGCGCTCAAGGCCTTGGGGTCGTCCTGAGGGGGACGATTGGAGGGCGGATGGTGTACTTAAGGAGTATTAGACCTCGATCTACACAGATGGCTCCAAGATGGAGTCAGCGACTGGATTTGGGGTCTACTCTAATGCACTCAATATCAGTATGTCTCTGAGACTGCCGGACGAGTGTACGGTCTTTGAGGCAGAGATCTGTGCCATTGCAGTAGCCGCAAGAGAAATTCTGGCAAGAGGCTTATCGCCCTCGAAACTCAGAATATATGTGGACAGTAGGGCGGCGCTCAAGGCTTTGGGATCGACGATGGTGAGGTCGAGATGCGTGGCGGACTATTTGGAGCCCCTGGATAGGCTCCGGGCCCACGTTGTGACGCTGACATGGGTTCCTGGGCATGAGGGCATTCCAGGAAATGAGAGAAATTCTGGCAAGAGGCTTACCGCCCTTGAAACTCAGAATATATGTGGACAGTAGGGCGGCCCTCAAGGCCTTGGGTTCGAGGATGGTGAGGCCGAGATGCCTGGCGGACTGTTTGGAATCCCTGGATAGGCTCCGGGCCCATGTAACGCTGACATGGGTTCCTGGGCATGAGGGCTTTTCGCGAAATGAGAGGGCGGACGAGTTCGCCAGGTGGGGTTCGTCTGCGGACCAGTCATCGGTCTTGCCTCTATGTGCCATTTGTCGAGCTACTGAACACAGTAGAGGGGATGGCCAGGGCGGCATCGGTGGCGAGGTAGGACACGGTAGATGGTTGCCAGACAGCGAAGGCACTATGGCCGTTCATCGACCGGAGAAGGACGAGGGAATTTCTGGCATTCGATAAGAGAGCGATGAGTACTTTGACAGGGGTCATAACCGGACACTGTGCCATAGGCCGCATGGGGTTCCGCACAAAGACTTCTGTTGCAGTTACCTCGATGAGGATGAGGATGGGACACTTGCTTTGTTCCTGTGCGGGTCTACAGAGACGTCGTCTCTCCTTTCTGGGGAGCCGTTTCTTCTGTGATCTGGGTGAACTTGCGAACGTACCTCTGGTATCTCTCCTGGATGTATACGGCCATCGTGAGAACAGTACTGGCCTATGTAGCACTGGTATGGTGAGACGCCGCAGGAAAGAGGACGCGTGCGAATGAGTTCGAGAAGGTCCAGAGACTACTGGCCTGTGTCGGGATCACAGGGGCGCTGAGATCCGCACCGCAGGCAGGCAGGCCTGGAGGCGATGCTGGTTATGCAGCCCATTGGGACCTGCGTTTTGTTGAGGGAACAGGATGGGTCAGACGTTGGGATGACACAGGCTCCGGTGTAGGTAGACCCATGCTTGCTTAGGGAAGGGCGGTTCTTCACCTCCCGCTTGGGTTTCTCCACTTCTGCTGTTTTTTTTCTTTTTTTACTTTAAGGCTATGTAGTCCTAAGGACCATTAAACAAGTTCATAAAATACACAAAAACTTTGCAGACTGTCAATCAAAAGGTGAAAATTACACAAATAAGCTCTTAAACATGTACCATGATCTTGACCCTTAAATGCTTACAGCTATTTCCATTTTTTCAAACATTTGCCCATGCGAATTGAGTCCTTTGGCGTGTTGTTTTGTTTTTCCCACACATTTAGAATTTTATATTTTTCAGTTTCTTTCTTATCTGGTTTGAGGATTTCTTCTTGCATTTTTCATTTGCCTAATATGTGTGACGCGTAAGTTTTTTTGTTTTGTTACCTCCAAAAAACTTTCACTCTTCTTTGCATAATGAGACGTGGATTGCGTTGTGTTGCCTGCAAGGTCCTTTGGCAAGATTCGCACGATAGTCACGTTTTGAGGGTCATGCAACATTCAGTTGCTGTTGTGTGCTTTAAGTCCTTCTAACCATTTTTGCATTTATTTTCGCTCATCTTCATTTTTACTTTTTCTCATTTGCTGCCTTTTTCTTGTTTTGGGTGTTGTTTTCTTTTTTTTTTTTTGACGAGTTTACTTTCTTAAGTCAACATTTAATGTCTCATTGCTGGTTGGGTTGCTGTTGCTCCAAGGAGAGGGTGGGTGGACGCGAAGCAGCATCCTTTGGCTAGGGGCCTTGCCCAACGATTCGTGAATCTCTGACACACTGACATAAAAAAGGAGGACAAAGGATGTTCTTCGCGTCATGTTTTTCACTCTTCACTTGGTTTTGAATTTTTTTTTCTCTGCTCATTTGAATGACTTGACTGCTTAGTTGGTTGGTTGGTTGGTTTAGTGGCCCTGGGTTTGTTATTCAAGAAAATAAACTTTAAAGTGGCAAAGTTAACGCTTTTAATGCCACAATGACATTCAAAGTTCAAGCAGTGACTTTGGTTGCATTCTCATTAACGAAGAAAAGAGGTGAAATGAGCTAAGCTGAGATTAAGTAGACGTTTTACCCCTTTTCAAAATAGATTAAGACATTGTTGTTGTATGCAAGAGCTTGTAATGGCCACAAAATAGGTACTTACCGGGGGAAAGAAGTTTTCGAAATTGGAGGGTCATAAAACTAGTCGACCACCGATTAGAAAAATAAACACCTGAAGGGTAGTAGACACTTGAAGATTGGCAATCTTAAGCATTTGTGGCTGGTAGTGTGGGTAAGAAAAAGTTTCGAAAGAACTACAATTTTTGGGAAATTTTCTAAAAAATAAATTTGAAAATTTTTTTTATGGAAATAAAAATTTTAAAAAAATTTTCGCAAGGGGGAGGGACCCTCCCCCTTACCCCAAAAGTACCACCCAAAATTGAAAGTAGACCGATTGTGACAATATGGGACTCAAATGAAAGGTATTCGGGAGAAGATTACAAATATGGTCGGGAAAGAGATATAGGCTTTATAATTTGCTGATATCGGAAGGGGGCGGACCCTCCCCCTTACCCTAAAAGTAGGACTCAAAAATAAAAGTGGACCGATCGTTACAATATGGGACTCAAATGAAAGGTATTCAGGAGTAGGGAACGAATTTTTGTGTCAAAAAATACTTCCAAGTGACTGGAGGGCCGCCCCGACCCTAAAACACCCTTAAATTGGTTTATTGAACGATAATGACAATATGGGACTCGAATGAAAGGTATTCGGGAATAGATTACGAATATGGTCAGGAAGGAGAAGTAGGCGTTATAATTTGTTTATATTCGAAGGGGGCGGCCCAACTCCAAAAACTGCCCCAACAGACACATTGCACGAACATATCAATATAAAACTCGAATGAAAGGTATTCGGGAGTAGACTACGAATATGACATAAAAATAAGGTCTTAGTGATTGATGGTGGCCCAATCCCCAAATGCCCACCAGATGGGAACATTACTCGATCATAGCTTGATGAAACCCAAATAGAGGGCGTTTGGGAGCAGATTACGAGTATAATATTAAATTTTGTGTTCAAAAATCTAGGTGGTGGTTTACCTCCTTAAATCTTGGCAGATAGGGTGGGGCGCACAACGCTCATTTAGACACCCTCCTGCAAACGGCTGTATACACCAATCATGACAATGTGGGGTTTAATTAAAGGTATAAGGTTGTGGACTGCGAATCTGATATCTTCATTCTGCACATATAGCTAGCGGTACACTTCGCCTCAAAACAGTCGATCAATATCAGCCAATTCGAATAAGAATTGCGCCCTTTGGGGGCTCAAGAAGTAAAATAGAGAGATCGATTTATATGGGAGCTGTATCGGGCTATGGACCGATTCAGACCACAATAAACACGTATGTTGATGGTCATGAAAGAATCCGTCGTACAAAATTTCAGGCAAATCGGATAATAATTGCGACCTCTAGAGGTTCAAGAAGTCAAGATCCCAGATCGGTTTATATGGCAGCTATATCAGGTTTTGAGCCGATTTGAACCATACTTAGCACAGTTGTTGGATATCATACCAAAACACGTCGTGCAAAATTTCAGCCAAATCGGATAATAATTGCGCACTCTAGAGGCTCAAGAAGTCAAGACCCAAGATCGGTTTATATGGCAGCTATATCAAAACATGGACCGATTTGAACCATACTTGGCACAGTTATTGGATATCATAACAAAACACGTCGTGCCAAAATTCATTCAAATCGGATAAGAATTGCGTCCTCTAGAGGCTCAAGAAGTCAAGACCCAATATCAGTTTATATGGCAGCTATATCAAAACATGGACCGATATGGCCCATTTGTTTTTAATTTTCCCTCTCTAAGACGGGCCTTAACAATAATTTTCAAAACACCAGATCTCGGAGATGGGTAGGGCGATTTAAGGGATTTTTTTTTGGCATTACATTACATTAACCTAAAATCAAAAATTTGGTATCAGAATCTGTGGTGGGTGCCTAGGGGGGCAGCCCACTCCCAAAACCCGCCAAACGGATTTATAGACCAACCACTACAATATGGGTATCAAATTAAAGGTATTTGAAAGTATAAATCTTATCTGATATCCATATGTGGGACTAAGTGTTTCGTGGGTCACCCCAGCCCCACTATGGATCTTAAATGAAAAGTCTTTGGGAGTAGAGTACGAAATTGACTTACACTTTTGAAGTCAAATCTCTGAGGATCCACCACACCTTTAAACAGGATTTTTTCTTATTGGTATTTAAATAAGAGATATTTGAGAGAAGAAACATCTATTTTCAACTGAAATTAGTCAAAAATTGCCAAATTAAGAGTACTTTTCTCCGACATAGCATTATCGGGCGCATCAGAGCGGGCAGGGCTCAGCCTGTCTTCCTCTATTATATAAAAATTAAATTGTTGTGCTTTGTTTGTCTGTTCCGTATAGACTCAAAAACGGCTGAACCGATTTTCATGAAATGTTCATAGATGCTAGAGTTTGGAAATAGGTTACTACATTTTTTGATACCCGAAGGGGGGCGGACCCTCCCCCATACCCTAATTTTTAAAAACGCCAGATCTCGGAGATACTTGCACCGATTTAAGCGAAATTTTGTATGCCACCTTGTGGTACCAAAAACCCGAAATTTTTAAAAAATTTTTGGGTCCAATAATCTGAGGGGGACGCCCCATCCGAAAAACCCACCCGGGCGGACATGTTTACCGATTGTGACAATATGGATATCAAATGAAAGGTATTTAAGAGTAGAGTACGAACTTGGTATACAAATTTCGCCCCAAGTGTACGGGGGTCCCTCACCCCCAAAAAAAATACCCCTCAACAGAACTTTTTCACCGCTTTGGGCAAAATGGGTATCAAATGAAAGGTATTTAAAAGTAGAGTACAAATCTGACATAAAAATTAGTCACTTGGTGTCTGAGGGGCCTCCCCAACTCCCATAACCTCCCCGAACGGGCATGTTTACCGATTGGGACAATATGGGTATCAAACGAACGGTATTTAAGAGCAAGTGTACGGTTGGTAAATATATACAGGTAAAATAAGAGAGTAAAAGAAGGCTCAGCGGAGCGGGCCCTGTGCGGCTAGTTCTTTATAAAAATATCATTTTTGTGGAAAATTATAAATCCCCATTAATCTTTTGTTTAGCAGATTTAAACCAATTTATAACTCTCGTAGTAAAAATTCAATCAATGATGACCTGACAGCCCAAACAAACATAACGACACAATAGACAATGACATTATCTACTTGGTGGATTGCCTACCCCATCTCTGCACAACGTATCTCCATTCATTGAAAATCGCTATTGTGCCCAAAAGTTCCTCTGCCGCCATCAATAACAATAGACTTTGTTGCTCGCTCATAGGATTTGGATAATCACGTCCCCCGTCTTGAGTCGATGACAAAGTAATAGAATCCACATAATTGTGTAACAAATCATGGTGTTGTAATGCCATTTATAACAACCTCTCACTTGGTGTCTCAACTAGTAGCTGTTTTCTTCGACAAGACCCCCTTTGTGTCCAATGCCGTGAATGACTTTTCCTAAACCCCGCGCCTTTGTACATCATTTGTCAATCCATGACCATTGAGAGCTCTATTCTTATTAATGGTCATAAATAAAGTCATTTGTAACATTTCGTTCGGTAAATAATTAGTCTGAATTTGTAGGCACTAGGAGTGCGCTACAAATCAGAGAGCAGCATGGCAGTGAAGGGGGCAAATTGTTGGCCAAAGTTGTCAAGTCCATAAATAAAACAAATTATAAAAAAATATGTATTTTTAAAGAATATATCAAAATTTTATTTTTATAGAAAACTAGCTGAAACGGGCCCGCTGCACCGCGCCTTCTGGAACAAAATTATTCTTTAAATAATTATTTTCGACATTTAAAGAGCTTTTATTGAAAACTCTTTAATACCGTATCTGAATATCATAGGTCTGTAAATTCGTTCGGCGGTTTTAGGGTCATCTAAGTTTGGATATTAGATGTACTCCCTACTTAAAGGCTTTATTTAAGCCCGATAATCTCATGGGTACTTTGGCAGTTGTAGCCCCATATTAAAATTCCTGTTTGTGGAGTGTTTTGGGGACCCCTTTCCCAGAAAATTGGTCCCGAAAGTGGGTATCAATTTCATGCTCTACTCCCCAATACCTTTCATTTGGGCCTCACATTGACATGGTCGGTAAATATGCCCGATTTAATGGTGTTTTGGGGAGTGGGGTGGTTTCCCAAACCCTCAGCCCTGAAAATGTATCAGCATCGTGCTCTACTCTCAAATATCATTAATTTGAACCGTATATTCCCATTGATCTCGATATTGGATATCAAATTCATTTTCTTTTCTCAAATAACTTTCATTTAAACCCCTTATTGCAAAAGTCAGCGAATTTGTCCGGTTTGGGGAATGGACCCTCAAAACTATCGATATTGAGCTCCACTGTCTTGAATGTTTATGTTGATGTCAGCTTCATGGGGCGGACCCTCCCCCGTTATTGGGGTAACGGGGGAGGGTCCGCCCCCTTTAAATATGAACAAATTATGAAGCTTATTCTTCCTTACTGACCATATTCATAATCTACTCTCGAATACCTTTCATTTGAGTGCCATATTGTCATGATCGTTAAATAAACCTATTTTAAGGGGTTTTGGGGTCGGGGAGGGTCCACAGTTTCTTGGACCCTACTTTTGATATCAAATTTATATTCTTCTCCCGAATATCTTTCATCGGAGTCCCAAATTGTCACGATCGGTCCACTTTTATTTTGCATGGTACTTTTGGGGTATGGGGGAGGGTCCGCCCCCCCGTAAGTTCTCAAAAAACTATATAGCCTATTGCTACTTCCGGACCACTCCCCACAATATGTGAAAATTTTAAAGAAATCGGTTCAGCCGTTTTAGAGTCTATACGGAACAAACAAATTTACAAACCCACAAACAAACAAACAAACAAACATACAAACAAACAAACACAAATTGATTTTTATATATAAGTTTATATATAAATTAAACCTGCGAAAAAATTCTCTCATCCATTATTGACAATATGAATTAGCATAATGACGAAAGTTAATTTCAATACGAAATCCTTCACATACCACATATTCGAAAGAAAAGTCTTTATCATAGAGAGAAGTTTTTCCACCCCAAATTAGAGATGCCCTTAAATATTAAAAACATCTAAGCAACACTTCCCATACAAAAGGATTTAGTCACTTTACTATGACATCGTTATAGGATCCTAGTAAGAAGATTGGGGGAAGAGGTTGCCATATCAGACAAAACTTTGCCAAGGACTTTGACCTATCGCCAGGATAATATATTTGTTGTTATCGTTATTTCCTTTGGCAATCAGTCTCTTCTATGGATTGTGGTTTTGTGTGAGCGTTGTGGTGTGATATATGTGTGTTGCCATATGTGAGTGTGTGTGTGTGTGTGCATGAGTGACACTAATCCCATTCATCTAGTCAACGAACAAAGGCCTCCCTACCAAAGATACGTCATGTGGTTTAAGTTCTTCAAATGGGATTTTAATGATAAGGAAACTGGCATAACATTTTAATATACATGGAGCAGAAGGAAGAAAACCATAGCTCTAGTTGTCTTAACACATCGTATGTCATGCCATGGCAAAGGAAAAGAAAAATTAGAAGGGATATTTTTGGTGAAATTTCTTATCACTTGGTAGATAGCGGTTTAAGAGTGGCAAACAGAAATCTACGACTTCGAACTAGTTATTATTCAGTAAGGCAACAAGAAAAGAAAATTAACAAAATTTTCTATAGAAATAAAGTTTTGATAAAATCTTATACATAACCAGTAAGGAAAGGCAAAAGTCGGGCGGGGCCGACTATATTATACCCTACACCACCTAGTGTATGAAGTATTTTTTATATGTAGAACTTATCTCGAAATCTAGTCAGACTTTAATTTGGATACCAATTGAAATAGCAATTTAGAACCTTCTAAGATTTTCCGATCATAGGACAAAAGATTTGGATTTCCACATCCTTAAAAGGCCATATCGGATAAAAGATTATATGGGAGTTATATCGAAACCTGTGCCAATTTGACATGACACATACTGGGACATGACATAAATCATCTCACGCCCTGTATTGTAGAGATGTGACCAAAATTGTGGATTTTACAGCCTTAAAAGTCCATATCGGATGAAATATACACATTGGAGCTATATCTAAATTAGGAACGATTTTAATGAAATATCGCGCACGTATTGGAACATGCAAAATCGGACTAAAATTGTGGCTTCTACAGCCTTAAAAGGCCATATCGGATGAAAGATATGTCAGGGAGCTGTATCTAAATTTTGCACACACATAAGGACGTTTAATAAAATACCCCATGCTAAATTTTGTAAAGATCGGACCAAAATTGTGGCTTCTACAGCCTTAAAAGGCCAAATCGGATGAAAGATATATATGGGAGTTATATCGAAATCTGATCCGATTCTGATGACATTTTGCACACATATTTGGGACACCACAAAAAGCACTTCGTGCTAAATTTGGTAAAGATCGGACCAAAATTGTGGCTTCTACAGCCCTTAAAGGCCAAATCGGATGAAAGATATATATGGGACTGATAAAGCGAAATCTGATCCGATTCTGATGAAATATTTGGGACATCACAAAAAGGGCTTCGTGTTAAATTTGGTAAAGATCGCACCAAAATTGTGGCTCCTCCTAAAAGGGCATATCGGATGAGAGATATATATGGGAGCTATATCTAAATCTGAACCGATTTTTTTCAAAATCAATAGCGTTTGTCCTTGGACCAAAATAGAGACTTGTGCAAAATTTTGTGAAAATCTGACAACAAATGCGACCTGTACCTTGATTGCAAGAGTACATGGACAGACAGACAGACGGACATAGCTATTTCAAATCAGGAAGTGATTCTAAGGCGATCCGTATACTTATCGATGGGTCTAGCTTTTCTCCTACTTAGCGTTGCAAACAAATGCACAAATCTATAATACCCTGTACCACAGTGCTGGTATCTGGTATAAAAATCAAATGGTGTTTGTTTGTGTGTAGACTCAAAGATTTTCTTTAATTTTCACAGATGGTGCATAATCATCCGGTGGTGAAAAAAGTACTATATTTTTGATATCTGAAGGGGGGGACGGACCCTCCCCCTTACCCTAATTTTCAGAAACGCCAGATCTCTGAGATGGGTGGTGCGGTTTAAGCGAAATGTTATATGCTCTCTTTGTAACCTAAAAACAACAATTTGATATTAAAAGTTTCAGAGCGGGTACCTGGGAGGCCGCCCCGCCCCCAAAACCTACAAAATATATATATAGACCAATCATGATAATATGGGACTCAAATGAAAGGTATTTAAGATAAGAAAACGTATCTGATATTCAATTGTCGGACCAAGTGTTTTGGGGACCACCCCAACCCCCAAAGCACCCCTTAATCGGACATATTTACCCACCATGGCAATATGGGACTCAAATGAAAGGTATTTATGGGTAGAATACGAATTGGATATCCAAATGTGGGACCTACCCCTTCCCCCCAAACAGAACTTATTTACTAACCATGGCAATAAGGGGCTCAAATCAAAGGTATTTGAGTGTAGAATAGGAATCTGATATCCAAGTGTGGAACCAAGTGTTTGGGGCGCCCCCCCTCCTCAAAAACATCCCCCAAAGAGGACAAATTTATGACCATAGCAATATGGGGCTCAAATAAAAGGCCTCTGGGAGTAAAGCACGAATCTGATATCGATATTGGGGAAAAAGTATCTAGGGGGACACCACAACCCTTTAATACCACCCAAATAGGAATTATTTGCTGACCATTGCAATATGGGGCTCAAATAAGAGGTATTTGAGAGTATAACACGAATCTGATATGTATTTTGAAGGGCAAGTTACTGAGTTGCCGCCCATTCCCCAAAACACCCCCCAAACCAGTCATGTTTGCCGACTATGGAAATATGGGGTTCAAATAAAAGCTATTTGGGAATAGACCATGAATCTGATATTCGGGACCAACAACCCTCAAATAGAACGCATTTGCTCACCAAGACAATTTGGGTCTTCAAGACAATGGAGCTCGATATTCGTAGATTTTAGGGCCTATTCCCCAAATCGGACATATTTGCTAACTTATGCAATGAGGGGTTTAAATGAAAGTTATTTGAGATAAGAAAACGAATCTGATAGCCAATTATATATGGATAAATGACTATAGAGCACGAAGGTGATATATTTTCAGGGCTTAGTGTTTTGGGGGACCACCCCACGCCGCAAAACCCCCCTAAAATGGACATATTTACCGACCATGTCAATATGGAGCTTAAATGAATGGTATTGGGGAGTAGAGCAGGAAATTGAAAAGCACTTTCGCGACCAATTTTCTGGGGGTCTATCCAAAATACCCCACAAACAGCAATTATTTACTGACCATCGCAATATGATGCTTAAATTACGATACTTTGGTGTAGAATACGTATCATATATCCAAATGTGAGACCATGTATTTGGGGCACCGCCTCTTCCCCGATAAACACCCAAAGGGTAAAAATTTACCAACACTGCCAATATTTAGCTCAAATGAAAGGTATTTGAGATTAGAAAATGAATCTGATAACCAATTTTGGGGCCAAGTATTTGAGGGATGCTTCATCCTATAAATTATCCTTAAACAAATGGCAAATGATGTGCCTCTCCCATGACGAAAAAAGACGAACACCTACACTGCATGGCACGGCATGGTATAGCTCTGTCTAGGCTGTACCGGATGCACTCCATGTAGCGGTCACTAGCGCCAGGCGCAGGCGAGATGGGTCTACATTGCACGGAATGGTGAATCACTAAGACCAATCCCCCATTCCTCCATTCCTTGAGCGATCCTTACGGAGCGCACATTGTATACGTGACAGGCTGCAGGTGTTGGTCAGTTTTGTCTCCTGGATCGTTGCGGCCAATATGCTCTTCTGACTCATAAAATCCACAATCTCACCGATCTTGCCACGGAGACCTTTGCAGTGCAAAAATGATGCACTTCCCGGCACTGGCCTGGCAATATTGGGGATGCTGCTGTTGCGAATATTGCCGTACGGAAGAGGTCGGTGGGATCACATAGTCCGATGACGAGAACGGCAGAAGGCGACTACGACGACACTTGTGACCCGCTGCTGGCTTTGTTCGCACAACACCTTGCAACATATCCAGTATGACTATACTCCCGTAGTGAAGTGAGGCCAGACCAAGATCGGAAATGATGATAGAGGTCAACGACCGATGATGGAGGCGGTACTGGCAAACCGAACAGAACCAGGGTCCGGGGTTCTTTTCAATCCCATCATGGAGGCACATCCCCCGTAGAAGGCACTCCGGGAGATGACACTCTGGGAGAAGGCACACCGGGAGAAGGCACTCCGGGATGTGCCTCTCCCATGACGAAAAAAGACGAACACGTACACTGCATGGCACGGCATGGTATAGCTCTGTCTAGGCAGTACCGGATGCACTCCATGTTGCGGTCACTAGCGCCAGGCGCAGGCGAGATGGGTCTACATTGCACGGAATGGTGTATCACGAAGACCAATCCCCCATTCCTCCATTCCTTGAGCGATCCATACGTAGCGCACATTGTATACGTGACAAGCTGCAGGTGTTGGTCAGTTTTGTCTCCTGGATCGCTGCGGCCAATATGCACTTCCGACTCATAAAATCCACAATCTCATCGATCTTGCCACTCAGACCTTTGCAGTTTAGTTGCAAAAATGATACAATTCCCGGCACTGTCAATATTGGGGCTGGGATGCTGCTGTTGCGTATATTGCCGCACGGGAGAGGTCGGGAAGGGGGTCACATAGTCCGATGACGAGAACGGCAGAAGGCGACTACGACGACACTTGTGACCCGCTGCTGGCTTTGTTCGCACAACACCTTGCAACATATCCAGTATGACTATACTCCCGTAGTGAAGTGAGGCCAGAGCAAGATCGGAAATGATGATAGAGGTCAACGACCGATGATGGAGGCGGTACTGGCAAACCGAACAGAACCAGGGTCCGGGGTTCTTTTCAATCCTGGCACGGAGGCACATCCCCCGGAGAAGGCATCCCGGGATGTGTCTCCGGATCCCGGAGAAGGCACTCCATGTGCGTCTCCCATGACAAAAAAGACGAACACGTACACTGCACGGCACGGCATGGTATAGCTCTGTCTAGGCAGTACCGGATGCACTCCATGTAGTGGTCACTAGCGCCATGCGCTGTTTTCAATCCCGGCACGGAGGCACGTCCCCCGGAGAAGACATTCCGGGAAAAGGCACCCCGGGAGAGGGCACTCCGGGAGAAGGCACTCTGGGAGAAGGCACTACGGGAGAAGGTACTCCGGGAAAAGGCACTACGGGAGAAGGCACTCCGGGAGAAGGCACTCTGGGAGAAGGCACTCCGGGAGAAGGCGCTCCGGGAAAAGGCACTCTGGGAGAAGGAACTCCGGGAGAAGGCGCTCCGGGAAAAGGCACTACGAGAGAAGGCACTCCGGGAGAAGGCGCTCCGGGAAAAGGCGCTCCGGGAAAAGGCACGACGAGAGAAGCCACTCCGGGAGAAGGCACTCCGGGATGTGCCTCTCCCATGACGAAAAAAGACGAACACGTACACTGAGGCGGCAGCCCTTGCCGATGAAGTCAAGACGGGTCAATCCGGTGCGTATAACCTGCTGCCATAGGATTGAATGGTAATGGTAATTGTAACTCCTTGGAAATCGCCCCACAAATGAAGATTTGGCAGACCTAACTTTTTTTTCGAAATGCCAAGGTGACCAGCTTTAGGGCCATGCCAAAAGGTGCCTGAGTCGCCTAGGGCCTTGAGAAGGCACTCCGGGAGAAGGCACTCTGGGAGATGGCACTCCGGGAGAAGACACTCTGGGAGATGGCACTCCGGGAGAAGGCACTCCGGGAGAAGGCACTCTGGGAGAAGGCACTCCCGGAGAAGGCACTGTGAGAGAAGGCACTCTAGGAGAAGGCACTCCTGGAGAAGGCACTCCGGGAGAAGGCACTCCGGGAAAAGGCACTCCGGGAAAAAGCACTACGGGAGAAGACACTCCGGGAGAAGGCACTCTGGGAGAAGGCACTCCGGGAGAAGGCGCTTCGGGAAAAGGCACTACGAGAGAAGGCACTCCGGGAGAAGGCACTCTGGGAGAAGGCACTCCGGGAGAAGGCGCTCCGGGAAAAGGCACTACGAGAGAAGCCACTCCGGGAGAAGGCACTCTGGGAGAAGGCACTCCGGGAGAAGGCACTCTGGGAGAAGGCACTCCGGGAGAAGGCACTCCGGGAAAAGGCACTCTGGGAGAAGGAACTCCGGGATGTGCCTCTCCCATGACGAAAAAAGACGAACATGTACACTGAGGCGGCAGCCCTTGCCAATGAAGTCAAGTCGGGTCAATCCGGTGCGTAAAACCTGCTGCCATGGGATTGAATGGTAATGGTAATTGCAACTCCTTTCAAATCGCCCCACAAATGAAGATTTGGCAGACCTAACATTTTTTCGAAATGCCAAGGTGACCAGCTTTAGGGCCATGCCAAAAGGTGCCTGAGCCACCTAGGGCCTTGACATTTTGCACTTGAATTAGACAACTTCTCAGCTCTAACCATTCAATTTCAAGGAGTTTTCTTTACCCATTCTCAATTGGCAAATTTTTACCAGTTTTTTTTCGATTCTATCCCACAGTGTTTTGGTTTTTTTGAGAAAATTTTAACAGTTCCTTTTGACCTTCGGCTGGCCAAGAGCTGTTTTCTGAAATTCCATAAAAATAATTATTTTTAATTGATTTCTCTTCTCATAGTTTCACTGAAGCATTTAAATTCTACATAACCAAACACTCTCACCGTTTGCCACTTTCCTAAGTAACAAATCAATCGGCTGGTGGTATGGCATTTGAATATTTGCTGAATTTTTTTTCCCCCATCTTAACCCTGAAAATCCTACACCATTAAAAATTAAGACTACACCTTAATTTGTAACCAAATAAATATTTCCTACACCAAAAAGGACCAACAAAAAAATGTGTTGTGGGAAAGTGGTTGAGTGAGCTTTGCATCTTAAATTAAAAATAACTCTCATTATGCGAATGTAAATCTCATTTATACGCCCGGACGTCTTAATTCCTCTTCTGCTTCCCGCAGCCTGTTAAAGGCTGCGAGAAGTGAAACCAAAGAGGCAGCCAATGGAAAAAAATGATTTTCACACTTTGGGTGTAATTGCAAAGAAAAGAAATGTGAATGAAGCATTGAGTGAAAGGCAGAAGGAGTGCGGGAGTACAAAAGAAAAAAAGGAAGAAGAGAAGAGAAGAAGGAAAAGGTAGCGTACATACAATAAGGAGCAAACAAGGAGCAGCAAATCTTATGTTGTGGAATTGAAATCACAACATGAAAACCAATTAAAAGTAATCTACAAGGAAGAAGGACCCTTGTCGTTGGCTGCCCTTGCCAATGCCATTGCTGGCAGCTACTACTGTGGCGTGCGCTAGTGCCATTGATGGTGTGTAGTTGTCAGTGTGGTAGTGTTGTTTTTTGTTCTGGCAATTTCCATGACTCTTAAGCCTGCTAGGATGTTTGAGCCTCTACCATCTTGGCACCAAGTAAACAGCCTTTACTGGGCTCCAGTTGCTTTTTTTCATTCTTTTTCATCTACCTGGACTTTTCTGTATAGCCTGACAATGCTTCCAAGGATCGTCTATAGTGAGGCAAGGAAGTTGGCAAAATTGGAATAAATGAATACTTGAGTATTATACGACTATGTGTGTATGTGAGTGTGTGTGTGCTTGTGTTGAAGAAGGCCGGCCGTTCTTCTCATGGACAATTGGATGGATGGATGGCTGTTTGAATGGCTGGTTGGATAGATGTTGGGTTATTGTTATTTTTTAATTTTCACCAACAAAATTATACAAAAAATTTTTATTCATTTTATTACAACTGCAACAGCGCGCTTTCTTTGCTCAAGACCAAGACCAGATATCCGAAAAAAAGGATTGCCAGGGAAATGTAAAAATAGGGAGAAAAAGGGAACTTAATTGGAAGAAAACAAGCAAAATTTCAGCTAAATCGAATAAGAGTTGCCCCCTCTGGGAACTCAAAAAGTAAAATTAGCAGATCGGGTTCTATGGAAGATATATCAGGCTATGGGTCGATCCAGACAGAAATGCTAAAGAAGAAAATGAAATCCCCGCCTTAAAGTACTCTGGGAAAACCAAGACAGCCCTCCCGTAATGGAGACTCCAGACAGTGTATTGCGGAGGTAGACAAAGTCGGAACAGGAACGAAGGAGGCGCGTAGGGCCCCTGAGAGTCTTCATGGAGGACTGTGACTTTAAAAACGTCGCCACAGCTATCACGCAAGGGAAAGTTGGTTGCTGGAAAAGATAAACAGCCGCCCTCTTAGCCCAGAGTGTCAAGGAAGCACAACAGAGATTAGCTGACTTATGCTTCATGGAGAACTGTGACTTCCAAAAGAATGCCACAGCCATCACGGAATGGGCAGATTGTCGCTGAGACTTCTACGGAAGTTGGAAAGAGAATCAGATCTCCCGAAGAACATAACTCTGCTAAAATGCTGAAGAAGAAACAGAGATTCCCGCTTTCTAATACTCTGGGCAAAGCAAGCCAGCCCTCCCGCCATGGAGGCTCCAGACAATGTCCTGCGGAGGTAGACCTAGTCGGAACAGGAACGAAACAGGACGAGCGCATGGCCCCTGAGATTCTTCATGGAGGACGGTGACTTTAAAAACGTCGCCACAGCCATCACGGAAGGGAAAGATGGTAGCTGGAAAAGATACAGCTCGGAGTGTCAAGGAAGCACAACAGAGATTAGCTGACTTATGCTTATGTTATCGATATCGGCTGTGCATCCGGTAGGATTCCACCAGATCATCGGTCACAGGTAAGGCATTTGGTAAACGAACGGGTTATCGAACATGTATTGAACTTTGAAGGGAGTCCACCCATACCAAT
Organism: Stomoxys calcitrans; assembly: GCF_963082655.1. NCBI lineage: Eukaryota > Metazoa > Arthropoda > Insecta > Diptera > Muscidae > Stomoxys > Stomoxys calcitrans. The sequence continues at coordinate 56,605,941 of NC_081553.1, forward strand.
TATGAGCTGCGAGTTTAAAGGAGACATCCTAAAGCTGCGCTTTGCGTCGGCGGAATGTATTGATACCGTCAAGAAGCTAGTCGGAACTATCCACACTCCCTGGGACACAAAGCTTGACCTGGTGAAAAAGATGGACATCCCCCAGCTCACAAAGGCAAAAGTCTTCATTAAGGGATGGGACAGCAAATTTGCAACGGAACGCATGTTGGGAGGCAAGCAAAATCAAGGTTTAGTGTCAGAGAAATGGAAAGTCTTCCACAGGGAGGAGAACGAGTAGAACTCCAAAGATGGTCCACCCACACAAATGCTGAGCTGCGAGCATAGAGGGGACATCTTAAAGCTGACCTTTGAGTCAGCGGAATGTATTGATACCGTCAAAAAGCTCATTGGAATTGTCCACACTTCCTGGGACGCAGAGTTCGACCTTGGGCTAAAAATGAACATCCCACAGCTTACAAAGGCAAGCCTTAGACAAAAAAAAAATGCAAATTTTGCCCATGCACATTCCACTAAGGAACAGGGACAAACTTCTCACATATCAATGAGTGCAGTCCGATTCAAGTTTTTTAAGCTCAATGATAAGGGGCCTCCTTTTATAGCCGAGTCCGAACGGCGTGCCACAGTGCGACACCTCTTTGGAGAGAAGTTTCACATGGCATAGTACCTCACAAATGTTGCCAGCATTAGGAGGGGAAAACCATCGCTGAAAATTTTTTCAGATGGTCTCGCCAGGATTCGAACCCAGGCGTTCAGCGTCATAGGCGGACATGCTAACCTCTGCGCTACGGTGGCCTCCAAGTTTCCTTAGACAAGTTTCTCTCAAAAACCCATGTCCAAACTGTCCAAACTTCAGTAGACGACATGGGAGTGAGAGCAGAGACAACGGAGGACATGTTGAGGGTTTTGATGAAAACCCATTTGCCACAGGATACGAAGGGACTCGCGGAGACACAGGAATCTGTGAATAATGACGTTGTTCGAAGGTTTATAATAACGGAATTTATGGTGAAGGAATCCTTGACGAGCTTCCAACCATTTAAGTAACCCGGACCTGAATGTATTGTGGACACCATGATAAAGAGTAGGACACCCAGCGAACTGCTCAAGGGAAGGTCGGTAGAGACTGCCCTGCTCGAGGTTGTGCATAAAATAGAAGGATCCTTCGATGTCAAAACGTACACCCGGCATGCATTGACATGGAGGGGGCTTTTAACAATTTGCGGACCGACCCACTGATCTAATCCTTAGACCAGTACCGGGTGGACCCGGTCCTTAGAGACTTGCTAAACTAGATGCTAAGGAACAGGTGGATAAATTGTGTGTCCCATGGCCTAAATATAAGGGAGAAAGTGGCACAGGACACGTCACAGGGGGGCATTTTATCGCCACTCCTATGGGTGACCACCATAAATGACCTATTACGGATGCTGACTGAGGAGGGATTTGAACCCGTCTGCTATGCACACGATGTTATAATACTTCTAAGGGCTAAGGATCCTAGCGAAAGGGTCTTGCATATGGCATATGACTGTGCTAGACCCAGAGGTCTCAATGTTAACCCAGAGAAGACTGAAATATGCCTGTTCACAAGGAAGACGAAGGTGGGCCGATTTAACGCACCACGTTCACTCAATAAGACGATTTCGATATCTGACAAGGTCAAATACTTATCTTGGATAGGAAACTAAATTGAAGGTGTCACATTCAGGAGCGCACTGAGAAGGCTCACAGATGTTGGGCACTATGTAGACGGGCCGTAGGCTCCAAATGGGGCCTGAATCCTAAGATAGTTCACAGGCTCTACAAGAGCGTGATTAGACCAATACTTACTTACGCCTCAGTAGTTTGGTGGACTGCTATGGAGAAAAAGTGCAACATATGGACCATACAACAGGTTTGTGTCAGCCAGTAAGGTTGGGTTAGAAGACTAAATCTCTCCTAGCAACTTCCACGCCTATTGCACAAAAAAGTCCCACCATTTGGTCCATGTGCACTGCTGAACTCAAGTATTGGGTTGCCCAAAAAGTAATTGCGGATTTTTCATATAGTCGGCGTTGACAAATTTTTTCAGCGGCTTGTGACACTGTACTTACATTCTTTCTTCTGTCAGTTATCAGCTGTTACTTTTAGCTTGCTTTAGAAAAAAAGTGTAAAAAAAGTTTATTTGATTAAATTTCATTCTAAGTTTTATTAAAAACGAATTTACTTTCTTTTAAAAAATCCGCAATTACTTTTTGGGCAACCCAATAATTTTGATTTTAGATTTTCGGTATTTTTACTCCTAATGCCTCATATATGCCTTTTTTATGACACCACTATCACTTGCTACCTTGGCAACCCTGTTTTTCTTTTCGCTAACAAATTGGTTTTTGCGTTAAGCTTATCAGCCAAAGTTTGTGTATGGCACGTTATTTTTTGCGAACATTTTCTTTTTTTTCTGGTAGCCTACCTTAGGTTACGTTTGGTTTTCTGTTGAATGCCACTTGAAAAATAGCCTCTATTAATATTTATGTCGGCAGACAGACGGACAGACAGAGACAGCCGACAGGCAGACAGAGATCCACTCAAAGTACACACATCAAAATATTCATTTCCCATACAAACACCTACAATCATACACCACCTACACTCATACACCACCTACACTCATACACCAACTACACTCATACACCACCTACACTCATACACCACCTACACTCATACGCGTACGCTTACACCAGAGTTCGTGTCATACTTCCCTATAGGATATAACGAAATATTGGGTTGCCCAAAAACTAATTGCGTTCTTTCTTCTGTCAGTTATCAGCTGTGACTTTTAGCTCGCTTTAGAAAAAAGTGTAAAACAAGTCTATGTGATTAAAGTTCATTCTAAATTTCATTAAAAATGCATTTACTTTCTTTTAAAAAATCCGCAATTACTTTTTGGGCAACCCAATATTTAGCTTAGGTTTGATGTGCAGTGTAACAGTGTTATGGGCAACATGAACAAAAAAGTTAATCTCACACGATTTTAATTTAAAATTTAAGAACTAAGTTGTTCTTGTGTGGCTAGAAGCCAAATGGACACTGTTTTGAGAAAGAAAGAATTTAACGTGTTTTTCTGACCCTAAATAATTTTGAAGATGGCAACCCCTGAAAAAAGTCTTAAATAGACCTTTATTTTGTATCGGTCGCCCTACATGTCCATTAGACGGATTTTTAAGGAGTGAGTGCCCCTAGAGACTTGTCCTAATTTCGAATTATATATAAGTACTCTACCCCGAAAATTCGTTGAATTTGGTTACCATTTAATCCCGGCAGCTCTTTATATCCGTTTGGGGTATTTATTCTTTTTTCAAAGGGGCTTTGAGGGTGGGGGAGCCGCCGTAGATATCCCACCTTAAATAAGTATACCAAATTTCTGTTTTTGGGTTATTATAAACAAACTAAATTTCGCGTTAGTCGCCCCATCCATCTTCGAGATCTAGCGTTTTTGAAAAAAGGGTAAGGGGAGGGTCCGCCCTTAAAGTTTGGATGTTAAATCTACTTCATTTCCTAGGTTTTGGTTGTTGAATTGGAGTAGACAAAGCCTTTTCTCCGAAAGTGGATATCAGATTCATACTCTACTCCCAAAAGCCACATTTGAGCTAACTTTTTGCTATAGTCGGTATATATATGTGGTTCAGGGGAAGTTTATGAGTTGTCGCTAAAACACTTGGCCATAAAACAGAGATCAGATTTGAGCCCCTTTTTGCCATAATCCACAAATATGTCCAGTTTGAGGGATATGTAGAGTGAAGCAGCCACCTATGCACTAAGCCCTGAAAAAATGTCAGCATTATGTTCCACTCCTAAATTTCTTTTATTGGTGTCGCAATTGCAATTGGTTTAGGGTGAGTTTATGGGGTGAGACTACACCCAAATACTTGGTCTCAAAATTGGATATCAAATTCGTGTTCTTCTATCAAAAATCCATTGCCATTGTAAGAAAACATGGCCGGTTTGAAGGTAGTCAAAGGGGCGGTCCCTGAAATAATATCAGCATTGGGCTAGAGCAAGATTTTGTTTCGGCCCCGTGATGTCAAGTATTTTGAAGGTGGCGATCTCGTCTGTAGGTCTCGTTCAGATCCAAACCAATTATTTTTTTTTTTGTATTGGTTATCCACATTCAAAATCATATTTTAAAACTATCACTTGGGATAGTACATTTTAAAGATTCGCAGGTTCTCCTGTGTCTATCCCATTTTGAGGGTAAAAAGTTTACTCTACTGCCAAAGGCCTTTTATTGGTGTCCTATTCGGTCCAGATCGGCCGATCACATATTATTTTCAATTCCCTTTTTGTTTTGTTTAGAATGGAAGGAGAGGGAATTGCTCTCTGATACGCCCTGTCATTTGAGTACAATATTTTCGCGATCGTCCTACATGACAGTTTGTTGTTTGGGAGGTGAGGGTCGGTCCCACCGACGCTAAGACCCAAAAAAAAAAAACAATTTATTTGAGTCCTTTATTGCCGTGATCAACATGTCCTGCTGAATGGCAGAACATGACCTAGATATATAGACCTTTCGTTTAATTCCCATATTATCCCGATCGACGTCTACTTGGGACCTGCCCACCCACGTCTACCTGGGACCTGTCCGTCTACCTGAGACCTGACGTCTACCTGGGACCTGCCCACCCACCCTATATTGAATCTTATTAGGTGGGTGGGCTGGTCCCAAACTCTGTCCCAAATGTATGCATCAGATTCGTGGTCAACTCTCAAAGACCTTTCATGTTATACCCATTTTGTGACATTGGACCCTCATGCCCGTTTTTCGGGTTTTTGGTTAGACACTTTGGACCAACTTCTTAAAACAGATGTGTACCCAACCTTCAAACACCTTTCATTTTGATGCCCATATTGTCCCAATTGGTAAATATGTCCTGCTGGGGAGTTTTGAGGCCTGGAGGAGGCCCCTTAAACACCAAAGAATACCTTTTTATGTCAGATTTGTACTCTGCTCTTAAATACCTCTTATTTGATACTCATATTGCCCAAAGCTGTTAAAGTATCCTGTTGGGTGGTGGTGGTTTTGGGGGTGGGGAACCTCCCCTACACTAAGTGTGACATTTTTATGCCAAGTTCGTACTCTACTCTTAAATACCTTTCATTTGATACCCATGTTGTCCCAATCGGTAAACATGTCCGTTCGCGTGGTTTTTGGGATGGGGCGTCCCCCCAGGCTATTAGACCCCAAAATTGTATGCCTTAAGGTGGCATGCAAAATGTCATTTGAGTGGGTGCACACATCTTCGAGATCTGGCGTTTTTGAAAATTGTGGTATGGGGGAGGGTCCGCCCCCCCCCTTCGGATATCAAAAAATTTAGTACCATATCTTCACCGGAGGCTCAAACTCTGCCATCTCAGAAAATGTCATTTCAGCCGTTTTTGAGTCTTTACGGAACAGACAAACAAACAAACAAAGCGCAACAATTTCATTTTTATATAATAGAAGTATTCCAAATACCTTTTATTTGATGCCCATATTAACTCAATTGGTAAGAATGTCCTGTAGGATTGGGGGTGCTGTAGCCTCCTGATGCTTGGAGCTAAATTTTTATATCGGACCCACTTCGCTGTGCCTTCTTTTACAATATATAAAACAAAGTAAAATACCATGCTGCAAAAGCGGTATATGTATGTCGCTTCACTAACAGTTTAACAATATACTTGAATCTCATATAATGTTTATTGGTCTACGGAATCGATTGGAGGGTTTTGGATCACTTAAGTTTGGATGTTAGATGTACCCCATTCTTGCAAATGCAAATTTGACCATGAACATTCCACAAAGGTATTGGGGTAAACTGCTCACATATCACTGAGTGCTGTCCGATTCAAAATTTGATCTCAATGATAAGGGGGCTCTTTTTTATAGCCGAATCCGAACGGCGTGCCGCAGTGCGACACCTCTTTGGGGAGAAGTTTTTACATGGCAAAGTACCTCACAAATGTCGGCAGCATTAGAAGGAGATAACCACCGCTGAAAATTTTTTTCTAATGTTCTTGCCAAGATTCGAACCCAGACGTTCAGAGTCATAGGCGGACATGCTTACCTATGCGCTACGGTGGCCTGCGTACCCCATTCTTAAAATACTTTATTTGAAACCTATATTACCATAGGGATTTTTGAAATTGAACGGCTCCCCAAATATATCACCTCGTATTTGGATATAAAATTCATTCGGTACTCCCAAATACCTTTAATTGGAACTCCTAAAATATCAGCATCGTGCTCTATTCTCAAATACCAACTACTTAAATCCCATATTGCCATTGGTTTACGGGGAGTTTATGGAACGAGGCATCGCCCAAACACTTGGCCCCAAAATTGGATATCAAATTCGTTATCTATTCTCAAATACCTTTCATTTGAGCCCCTTATTGCCATAGTCGGCATATATGTCCGGTTTAGGTGCGGACCCTTAAAAGCTATCAACATCGTTATCAACTTTCACTGAGCTCTTACTTGTCTTGGTCTCAAAAGTGGATATCAATTTCGTGTTCTACTCCCAAATAGCTTTTATTTGAGCCCCATATTGCCATGGTCGTGAAAAATGTCCGATTTAGGGGTTTTTTGGGGGCTGGGGAGGTCCCCAAAACACTTGGTCCCACAATTGGATATCAGATACGTTTTTTACTCCTAAATACCTTTCATTTGAGTCCCATATTGTCGTGATTTGTCTTAGGTTTTTGGGGGGTGGGACGCCCCCCCCCCCCCGCCCCCCCCCCCCCTAGGTTCCCCATCCAAAATTTGGACAAAAAATTTTGTCCAAATTTCTAGATTACTATATAAGAGAGCAAACAAAATTTTGCTAAAATCGCAACGGAATCGTTTCTGAAAATTAGGCTAAGGGGGAGGGTACGACCCCCCCCCCCAAGTAATCAAAAAATGAAGTACCCTATTGAAGTACCCTGTGCTTAAATACATGAAATCTTTGTTTGAATCGATAGTACGGTCCATATAATTTAATGTTTGAAGATTATTTCATGCAAATGCTGACCGTGACTGCGCCTCCAATGGTCCATCCGCTTAGTCCAATTTTGTCATACTCTTTCCAATATTTCGGCCGGTATCTCACGAATAAATGCTTCAATGTTGTCTTACAAAGCGTCAAAGCTCTTGCATTTTGGTCCAAAAAAGTTGGATATCATTTCACGGTAGAGCCCAACATTCACAGTTACCTTACGATTTGGCTGAAATTTTGCATGACGTGTTTCGTTAAGAATTCCAACAACAGTGCTTAGTTTGGTTCAAATTGGTCCATAACCTGATATAGCTGCCATATAAACCGATCTGGGATCTTGACTACTTAAGACTATAGAGAGCGCCATTCTCGTCCAATTTGACTGAAATTTTGTGCGTAGTGTTTTGGTATCACTTTTAACAACTGCGCTAAGTATGGTTTTAATCGGTCCATTTTTGATATTGCTGCCCTATATATACCGGTTTTGGGTCTTGACTTCTTGAGCTTCTGGAGGGCGCAATTCCTATCCGATTTGGCTGAAATTTTGTATGAGGTGTTTTGTTATGATTTCCAACAACTGTGCTGAATATGATTGAAATCGGTCCATAACCTGATATAGCTGCTATATAAACCGATCTGGGGATCTTGACTTCTTGAGCCACTAGAGGGCGCAATTTTTATCCGATTTGGCTGAAATTTTGTATGAAGTGTTTTGTTATGACTTTCAACAACTGTGCTGAGAATGATTGAAATCGGGCCATAACCTGATATAGGTGCTATATAAACCGATCTGGGATCTTGACTTCATGAGCCACTAGAGGGCGCAATTCCTATCCGATTTGGCTGAAATTTTGCATGAAGTGTTCTGTTATGATTTCCAACAACTGTGCTGAATATGATTGAAATCGGTCCATAACCTGATATAGCTGCTATATAAACCGATCTGGGGATATTGACTTCTTGAGGCATTAGGGGGCGCAATTTTTACCCGATTTGACTGAAATTTAGCATTACGTGTTTTATTATGACTTCCAACAAATGTGTTAAATATGGTTCAAATCGGTCCATAACCTGATATAGCTGCCATCTAAACCGATCTGTAATTTTGAATTTTTAGCCTCGAGAGGGCGTAGTTATTATCCGATTTGGCTGAAAAATGGTCTGAATCGGTCTATAGCTTGATACAGCTCCCATATAAACTGATCTCCCTAAAGCGCGCAATTCTTTTTCGAATTGGCTGAAATTTTACACAATGGCTTCTACTATGGTCTCTGATATTCATTTCAATTATGGTCTGAATCGGACCATAACTTGGTATAGCTCCAATATCATAGAAATTCTTTTCTTTTTTCCTTTGTTTGCCTAAAAAGAGATAATTGGAAAAGAACTCGACAAATGCAATCCATGGTGGAGGGTATATAAGATTCGGCTTGGCCGAACTTAGCACGTTTTTACTTGTATTTATATCAGTTCGTATACTTAGCTCCCATACTGCCATGATGGGTTTGCATGCCCATTTAAAATGTAAGGTGTGTTTTTTGGGGGTGGACAACCCTCACACTCATTTTAGATCCGTACGCGACGTCCAAAAACCTTTCATTTGATACCCATATTGTCCCCACCGATCAACATTTCCGTTTGAAAGGTTCTTGGGAGGGGCGTTCCCCCAAGTTGTTTGAGCACATATTTTTATATCAGATTCACTTTTACGGGTTGCTTTAAAAATATAAACAAAATTTGGCTCGAATCGGATCATTTATCTACCACTGTGCCACACATCCTATGAAAAGACTCTGTACATGTATGTACCACCACCTCTCGTACGAGTACGTGTATAAAAATGAGTTGGTACATTACCTACATCCGGTAGATGTTGTTTTCTTTCGGTTTTTTCTACATTTCTTGTTGAAGTCATCAAGTTTTATTGGACCAGCTTAAAAAAAATGTGAAGCTTTCTATGTTTCTCGGAACATAAGAGCACCACAGTAATACTCTTAGGCACAATGTACCTGCATGGAATTGTTTTTGTTGCTTAGCGCCTAAGTTTATTTTGAATATTTTAGGGATTTTTCATGTAACCATTGGCTTTTGTGTGTGTTATGTGTGTGGGGTTTTTTTTTGTCTTATTTCTTTTTAGTATGGCTTATATCCTGTTTAATATTCTTTTTTTGTATTTTGTTGGCAAGTTTTTATTTTTTTTTTTTGGAATGAAAATAATTTGTGGAATTATTATTTACTTAAATTTTTTATTACACAAAAGTCATTCAAGTATTTATGCACTTCACAATGTAGTAGACAATTAAATTAAGAGAAAAGTTTCTGAATGTAAATTTTGAATTGCTGATGTTGTTATTAAATTTAAGCGCGCATTTCAATTTGCCACAAAACTAATTTTGATTATGAATATTTTGCGTTTTGTATTTCAGGTAAGTGGTGGTATTTGGTTTTATGCTTGGAGAAATACAATTTCATGAATTGCATGGTATGAAGTGCATTTATATGTAAGTATTTATAATTATCCAAAAATTACTTTTTGAAGGGAAAGATGTGCAGTACTCAAAGAATGGGAAATGACAAAAAACTATTTGCGAAAGAGAAGCAAAAGGATTTACGAAAGTTTGAAAGGGATGTAATAAAGGGCTGGGACCAGATTTCAAAAGTACCTGCAGTTAGATGGATCTTTTTTTATACCCACCATCATAGTATGGGTGATATATTGGGTTGCCCAAAAAGTAATTGGGGATTTTTTAAAAAAAATTAAATGCATTTTTAATAAAACTTAGAATGAACTTTAATCAAATATATAATTGCCATTTTGTTCGATAACCTTTTGCCATCTTCCTGGCAAATTTAGTATTCCACGCTCATAGAACTTCTGGCCTTTATCTGCAAAAAACTGAACCAAGTGCGATTTTATAGCCTCATCATTGCCGAAAGTTTTACCATTTAATGAGTTCTGCAAAGATCGAAATAAATGGTAGTCTGATGGTCCAAGGTCAGGGCTATATGGTGGATGCATCAAAAGTTCCCAGCCAAGCTCACTCAGTTTTTGGCGAGTGACCAAAGATGTGTGCGGTCTAGCGTTGTCCTGGTGGAATATGACACCTTTACGATTGACCAATTCTGGTCGCTTCTCCTTGATGGCTGTATTCAATTTGTCCAATTGTTGACAGTAAACATCCGAATTAATCGTTTGGTTCCTTGGAAGCAGCTCAAAATATACCACACCCTTCCAATCCCACCAAACAGACAGCATAACCTTCTTTTGGTGCATATCAGTCTTTGAAGTGGTTTGAGCTGGTTCACCATGCTTGGACCATGATCGTTTTCGACTAACGTTGTTGTAAACAATCCATTTTTCATCTCCTGTTACGATTCGTTTTAAAAACGGATCGAATTCATTGCGTTTAAGGTGCATATCACAAGCGTTGATTCGGTTTGTTAAATGAATTTCTCTCAATACATGTGGTACCCATATTAACATTGACGCCAAACAAACAAATGTAAACAAAATTTTGCGCACTTTTTTTCTAAAGCAAGCTAAAAGTAACAGCGGTCCGTCCTTCCGTCCGTCCTTCCGTCCGTCCTTCCGTCCGTCCTTCCGTCCGTCCTTCCGTCCGTCCTTCCGTCCTCCGTCCTTCCGTCCTCCGTCCTTCCGTCCTCCGTCCTCCGTCCTTCCGTCCTTCCGTCCTCCGTCCTTCCGTCCTCCGTCCTTCCGTCCTCCGTCCTTCCATCCTTACGTCCTCCGTCCTTACGTCCTTCCGTCCTTACGTCCTCCGTCCTTCCGTCCTTCCGTCCTCCGTCCTTCCGTCCTTCCGTCCTTCCGTCCTTCCGTCCTTCCGTCCTTCCGTCCTCCGTCCTTCCGTCCTCCGCCCTTCCGTCCTTCCGTCCTCCGTCCTTCCGTCCTCCGTCCTTCCGTCCTCCGTCCTTCCGTCCTCCGTCCTTCCGTCCTCCGTCCTTCCGTCCTTCCGTCCTCCGTCCTTCCGTCCTCCGTCCTTCCGTCCTCCGTCCTTCCGTCCTCCGTCCTTCCGTCCTCCGTCCTTCCGTCCTCCGTCCTTCCGTCCTCCGTCCTTCCGTCCTCCGTCCTTCCGTCCTCCGTCCTTCCGTCCTCCGTCCTTCCGTCCTCCGTCCTTCCGTCCTCCGTCCTTCCGTCCTCCGTCCTTCCGTCCTCCGTCCTCCGTCCTTCCGTCCTCCGTCCTCCGTCCTTCCGTCCTCCGTCCTTCCGTCCTCCGTCCTTCCGTCCTCCGTCCTTCCGTCCTCCGTCCTTCCGTCCTCCGTCCTTCCGTCCTCCGTCCTTCCGTCCTCCGTCCTTCCGTCCTCCGTCCTTCCGTCCTCCGTCCTTCCGTCCTCCGTCCTTCCGTCCTCCGTCCTTCCGTCCTCCGTCCTTCCGTCCTCCGTCCTTCCGTCCTTCCGTCCTCCGTCCTTCCGTCCTCCGTCCTTCCGTCCTCCGTCCTTCCGTCCTCCGTCCTTCCGTCCTCCGTCCTTCCGTCCTCCGTCCTCCGTCCTCCGTCCATCCGTCCTCCGTCCTTCCGTCCTCCGTCCTTCCGTCCTCCGTCCTTCCGTCCTCCGTCCTTCCGTCCTCCGTCCTTCCGTCCTCCGTCCTTCCGTCCTCCGTCCTTCCGTCCTCCGTCCTTCCGTCCTCCGTCCTTCCGTCCTCCGTCCTTCCGTCCTCCGTCCTTCCGTCCTCCGTCCTTCCGTCCTTCCGTCCTCCGTCCTTCCGTCCTCCGTCCTTCCGTCCTCCGTCCTTCCGTCCTCCGTCCTTCCGTCCTCCGTCCTTCCGTCCTCCGTCCTTCCGTCCTCCGTCCTTCCGTCCTCCGTCCTTCCGTCCTCCGTCCTTCCGTCCTCCGTCCTTCCGTCCTCCGTCCTTCCGTCCTCCGTCCTTCCGTCCTCCGTCCTTCCGTCCTCCGTCCTTCCGTCCTCCGTCCTTCCGTCCTCCGTCCTTCCGTCCTCCGTCCTTCCGTCCTCCGTCCTTCCGTCCTCCGTCCTTCCGTCCTCCGTCCTTCCGTCCTCCGTCCTTCCGTCCTCCGTCCTTCCGTCCTCCGTCCTTCCGTCCTCCGTCCTTCCGTCCTCCGTCCTTCCGTCCTCCGTCCTTCCGTCCTCCGTCCTTCCGTCCTCCGTCCTTCCGTCCTCCGTCCTTCCGTCCTCCGTCCTTCCGTCCTCCGTCCTTCCGTCCTCCGTCCTTCCGTCCTTCCGTCCTTCCGTCCTTCCGTCCTCCGTCCTTCCGTCCTCCGTCCTTCCGTCCTCCGTCCTTCCGTCCTCCGTCCTTCCGTCCTCCGTCCTTCCGTCCTCCGTCCTTCCGTCCTCCGTCCTTCCGTCCTCCGTCCTTCCGTCCTCCGTCCTTCCGTCCTCCGTCCTTCCGTCCTCCGTCCTTCCGTCCTCCGTCCTTCCGTCCTCCGTCCTTCCGTCCTCCGTCCTTCCGTCCTCCGTCCTTCCGTCCTCCGTCCTTCCGTCCTCCGTCCTTCCGTCCTCCGTCCTTCCGTCCTCCGTCCTTCCGTCCTCCGTCCTTCCGTCCTCCGTCCTTCCGTCCTCCGTCCTTCCGTCCTTCCGTCCTCCGTTCTTCCGTACGTCCTTTCGCAATTATTATCCGATTAGGCTAAAAGTTTGCATGCTAATTTTAGCAGAATTTGACAGAAATGTTTTGAGTAAAAGGCACATGTGCCCCTCAACATTGTTAATTTGTTTAAATTTTAAGTAGAATCAATGGGGGAAGGGTCCGTCCCCCTTCCGATATCGAAAAATTATATAGCCTATGTTTCCGTCCAGACCAACCTACACAATATGCGAAAATTTCGAGAAAATCGGTTCTGCCGTTTTCCGTCTATACCGAACAAATAAAGCGAGTCCCATATATTCGTGATTTGCTAATGTACCCATTTTGGGCGTTTTTGTGGGTGTGGGTGGGGTGAGCCCCTATTCCTTGTATGCCAGATTCGTTATCAACTCCCGCATACTTTTCATTTGATACCCATATTGTCCTTATCGGTCCACTTAAGATTTTTGGTGGTGTTTTTGGGGTAACGGTGGAGGGTCCGCCCCATTCAATAAATTAGAAAGCCTTTTCCTACTTCCTGACCATATTCGTAATCTACTCCCTACCACCTTTCATTTGAGTCCCATATTGTCATGATCGTCAAATAAACCTATTTTAAGGGGTTTTGGGGCTGGGGCGGCCCCCAGGTGCTTGGACCCAACTTTTATTATGAAATTCGTACTCTTCTCTTGAATACCTTTCATTTGAATCTCATATTGTCCCGATTGATCCACTTTTATTTTTGGGTAGTACTTTTGGGGTAAGGGGGAGGGTCCGCTCCCCTACAGTTATAAAAAAATTTAATTGACTGAAACTTTCCACAAATCTTTTCTCCATAGGCTTGCTAAATGCAAATATGGGTGATATCGGATTATATCTTGATATAGCCCCCATATAGATCGATCTCCCAAATAAGAGTCTTAGACTCATAGAAGCCGCATTTATAACCCGATGAAATTTGGCACAGCGGGTGGTATTAGGCTCTTCGATATTCATACCGAATATATTCTACATCGGATTATATTTTGATATGGCTGCCACATATACCGATTTCCCGATTAAAGGTGCCCGACCACCTAAGGTGCCCAGACCACCACCTAAGGTGCCCAGACCACCACCTATGGTGCCCAGACCACCACCTATGGTGCCCAGACCACCACCTAAGGTGCCCAGACCACCACCTAAGGTGCCCAGACCACCACCTAAGGTGCCCAGACCACCACCTAAGGTGCCCAGACCACCACCTAAGGTGCCCAGACCACCACCTAAGGTGCCCAGACCACCACCTAAGGTGCCCAGACCACCACCTAAGGTGCCCAGACCACCACCTAAGGTGCCCAGACCACCTAAGGTGCCCAGACCACCTAAGGTGCCCAGACCACCTAAGGTGCTCAGACCACCTAAGGTGCCCAGACCACCTAAGGTGCCCATCATCAAATTTTTCGACCCCATGCTCGGGATCTACAATCGGTTAAAAAGCCATCCTGAGTCACTCGGGGGGATTAATTCCTCATTGGAATCGCTTTCGCATTCCTTCGATGCGGACCCATATCCGGTGTCTATCCATATTATCTTTATTGTGTGCGCTTCCAGACGTCCGCATTCATACTCTACGCCGCATTCAGGTGTAACTTCATGTTGCTCAGTACTTTTCGGCGCATCTCATCATCGCATCTCATTACAGCCGCCAGTTCCTGTCGTTCTCCGTCGCCCTTTGGGCTATTGCCCCAGGTGAAACCTTGCCAATCGCTGTTTCAAGTTCGCTGCGTTTCTCTCACTCTTCCCCATTAGCGTCACTACTCCATTTGTTATGAGGAACAAATTTTATCGATAAGAAGAGCTAAATGCCTTGCTTGAT
>NC_081553.1:56620520-56638020 GCF_963082655.1 Stomoxys calcitrans
GGGACAATATGGGACTCAAATGAAAGGTATTAGGGAGTAAATTACGAATATGGTCTAAAAAAATCAATAGGCTTTAGAATTTTTTGATATCGTAAGGGGGAGGACCCTCCCCCTTAGCCCAAAAGCACTACCCAAAAATGAAAGTGAACCGATTGGGACAATATGGGACTCAAATGAAAGATATTAGGGAGTAGATTACGAATAGGGTCTGGAAGGAGCAATTCTTATATATAAAAATCAATTTTTGTTTATTTGTTTGTCGGTTTTTGTGTTTGTTCCGTATAGACTCAAAAACGGCTGAACCGATTAACTTGAAATTTTCACAGATTGTGTAGGTTGGTCTGGAAGGAAACATAGGCTACCCTTACCCCAAAAGTACTACCGAAAAATAAAAGTGGACCGATCGGGACAATATGGGATTCAAATGAAAGGTATTCAAGAATAGAGTACGAATTTCATATTAAAAATTGGGCCCAAGTAACTGGGGGCCACCCCAACCCCAAAACACCCTAAAATAGGTTTATGGGACGATCATGACAATATGGGACTCTAATGAAAGGCATTCGGAAGTAGACTACGAATATGGTCAGGAAAAGGCTTTATAGTTTGTTGATATGAGAAGGGGGGCGGACCCTCCACCTTATGCTACAAAAACACGACCCTCAATCGAAAATGGAACGATCCGGACAATGTGAGCATCAAATGAAAGGTATTAAAGAATAGGTTTCGATGGTATTGAAATTTGATTCTACGTACCCATCGGGCCGCCCCAACCTCAAAACTCCACCAAAAAAACCTATTGGTCGTTCATGGCAATATGGGGCTCAAATGAAAGTTGTTCGGGAGTAGATTGCGAATTTTGCATACAAAATCAGGTCAAAGTAGGGGGGGTCACCCCACCCCCCAAAAGCGTCCAGAATGGACATACCATGACCTTATGGGACTCGGTTTGTTCCGTAGAATCAAAAACGGCTGAATTGATTTTCTAAAAACGTTCACAGATTGTGTAGGTTTGTCTGGAAGGAAACATAGGCTTTGTAATTTTTAGATATCGGAAGGGATCCGACGCTCCCCCTTACCATAAAAACTTCACCCAAAACCAAAAGTGAGATGATAGGCACAATTAAGGCATCAAATGAAAGGTATTGGAGACTAGAAAACGAATATCGTAATAAAATTTGTGTCCAAGTACCCGCTGGCCGCTCCAATTCCAAAACTCCACTAAACTGATATATTCGACATTCATGTCAATATGGGAGTCAAATAAAAAGTATTCGGTAGAAGATTACAAATATGGCATAACAAATTAGGTCTAAGTAATGGGAGATTGCCCCACCGCCAAATACTCCCAAATGGGCATATTAGCCGACTATGGCTATATGGGACTCATATGAAAGTTATTTGGGAGTAGATTACGAATATGACATTAAAATAGGGTAAAGTATAGGCGGACATAGGCCACAGAAATCGATATCCACATTCAGGTCGAAGTGTCCCCACCCTAAAAAGATATTACAGATTTTCTCGAAATTTTCGCATATTGTGTAGGTTGGTCTGGAAGGAAACTTTGACTATATAATTTTTCGATATCGGAAGGGGGGCGGACCTTCCCCCTTATGGTAAAAACAACACCCAAAATAAAATGTGGAACGTTCGGGACAATATGGGTATCAAATGAAAGGTATTGGAAAGTAGAACACAAATATGGTATTAAAATTTGAGTCAAAGTACCCCGCGGGCCGTCCCAACCCCAAAAATCCCCCAAGCAAACATACTGGATGTTCATGTCAATATGGGGATCAAATGAAAGGTATTTGGGAGTAGATTTCGAATTTGGCATACAAAATCAGATCGAAATATAGGGAGTCACATCACCACCCAAAAACGCCCAACCACCACCAAACAACCCCAAATAGGCATATTAGCGACCATGGCTATATGGGACTCAAATTAATGGTATTTTATAACCAATTTTGGAGCCAAGTGTTTGGAGCTCCAATTTGCCATAGTCGAATATGGGGGTGCTTTAGGGCATCACCCCCTTAACTGAACTTCATATCCAACTATGGCAAATTGGAGCTCAAATCTACGGTATTTGGGGGTAAAGAACGAATTTGATATCTATTTTCAGGGCAAAGTACCGGTGGCCGCCCCAGCCCCAAACCCCCTCCAAACGGTTTATATTTACCGACCATTGCAATATGGGGCTCAAATTAAAGGGATTTTGGAACGAATTTAATATCCGTATTTGAGTCGAAATGTCCATATTAGAGTCGAAATGTCTGAGGTGCCATCCATCCCTTAAAAAGCACTTCTCAATACCCTAATTTGGTGATGCGATTCGTTCGAAATTTTTTTGCACTCTTACAGTCATCAAGGAGTGTAAGAAGGAGATTAAAGCCTTCTCTGAGGATGGTACAATCCGCATCGTTTCGGTGCCTGGGCATAAGGGAGTAAGGAAAAATGAAAGGGCAGACGATTTGGCAGGGAAGGCCAGAGAACCCGAACAAAAACATGGTTTCTATTGTTGTATTGTAGTTTGGTGCCTCGGGGGCCGCCCAAAACCCGCCAAATGGATATATAGACCAATCACGACAATTCGACGTCATAGGCGGACATATGCTAAAATGTCACGAATTCGATATTCGCATTCAGGGCGAAGTGTCCCCACCCTAAAAAGATATTAGAGACTTTAAGAAGGCGCAGCGGAGCGGGCCCGGTTCAGCTCGTTTTCTATAAAATATTTTTTTTTTGAAATAAAACTGTAACATAATTGTCTGCATAAATGCTTTGAATACAAAATCCCATAGCCCCTCTTCTGCAACTTTCATTGCTGCGCCAATGTACTTTCTTTCCGAAAACTGAAGTGTTACTACATCCTCTTACACATACCCAATGTAGTGGAACATTGCATACAGAAAATTTTGATGAATTCGTTTTTATACGATTTTTGTAAAGTGAATGGCCATAAAGTAAGAAATAAATTTTGAAGGATTCCGAAATAAAAAAAAAATGATGACCAGTAAAGGACTCCAACATCATAAAATGAATCTTAAGAACATCGAGCAAAATAGTTTTCGGGTAACTTTTTTTTAACACAAACAATTTTCTTTCGAGAAAGGTGCTAGAGAAGTCCTCCCCCCAAAATATTTTGTATTCATAATCCTTAATAACTCTTGGTGGGTCCTGCAGCAAAAAATTCTCTGCCTGTCCATAAAGAAATGTCTGCGCACAATATTTGCCATGGTGTGATTTTCTCAAAACTAATACCCTAAAAACCTGCAAAATCCTTTCTCCTGTGTCTTTTCTTTCATCCCTTCGCAAACCATGAAAATGTTGTGAAAAATGTTTCCACATCGTTCCAAAGACTACTTTGCGCTTACATTGATAGCTAACAATGTCCTGTTTGGTCCTTGCCGCAACCGGATTCTGGTCAAAAGCGAAGGAAGTGCCCAAAAAGAAATTCATGTACAAGGACAACTACAATGACATGACCAAAAGATGCTTTAATGCCGATAAGGTGCACAGCTCGAATCCTTCCAATGAACGTCTTTGATTTCAGCTCATCTTTTGGGCAAAAAATTGAAAAATTTTAAATTAGTTGAAAATAGAAAATTGCTAACTGAAGACAGTTGCCAGCTAAACAAAGGACACTGAAATCAAAGATCCTTTTAAACGAATAGAAAACCAATCAAGCGGCAAATATTCGCATCTTTTATGACAGGAAGTATTCGACAGAGCACAGACAAAACGACCGACGAACGGATGAAAGCATGAGAAGGTAAGCATGAGCTGCTCCAGAACGGATGGTAGCACAATTTGCCAGCAACTATAAAACGAAATGACACAATAACAGATTTTGGTGTCGTAAAACAAAACATTTATCAAAAGGAGTTTGCAACGCTGCGTCTTTAAGGACATATCCTGGTGACCTTTTTTCTTCTTCTTCTTTTTCTTCGTTTTGTACAGGGACACGGCAGAGAATAACCTTTTACCAATTGAAATGAACACCAATGTTTTTGAACAGATGCATATCATTCGAAGGGCAAATCGATGGCGTAATGGCCGGAAAATTTGTTATAAACTCCTCATCAGAATTCAATTTGATTTCTCACCCTTTTGCCAGCTACAAAAACAATGGAAAACAAAATTTTTTGGATACAAAATTAAAAAAAAAAAAAATAAAAACAAACAGCCCGATATGGTCATGATGTCCGATTTTTTTTTTGTTTTCAGTGGAGAGGTGGTTCCCTAGACACTTGGCTCTAAAAAAAATTCTCTCAAGTACCATTTATTTAAACCCAATATTGCCATTGGTTTAAGGGGATGAGACGTCCTCAAACACTTGGCTCCAAAATTTGTACTCTTGGGGGTGGTTTGGGAAAGAGACGGTGCCCCAAATATATGGCCCCACATTTGGATATCAGATTCGTATTCTACTTCCATCTACCTTTATTTGAGCCTCATATTGCAATGGTCAGTAAATAATTGCTGTTTGTGTGGCGTTTTGGGAAAGGAAAAATTGGTCCCGAAAGTGGGTATCAATTTCTTCTTCTCTTCGCTCCACATTGACGTGGTCGGTAAATATGCCCGATTTAGGGGGGTTTTTTTGGGGGTGAGATGGTCTCCCAAACACTTAGCCCTGAAAATATATCACCATCGTCAAATTCCCTTATTGCAAAAAAAAAAAAAACAGCATATATGTCCGGTTTAGGGTAAGGGCCTTATAGGCTATCAATATCGAGCTTCACTGTCTTGAAGACCCAAATTGTCTTGGGGAGTAAATAAGTCCTATTTGTGGGTTATTATGGTGGTGCGACGTCGCCTAGACAGTTGGTCCCGAATGTTGAGATCACATTTGTGGTCTACTCCCAAATACCTTTCATTTGATTCTCATATATTTAAAGTTGGCAAACATGTCCGGTCTGGGAGGTGTTTTGGGGGTTGGGGCGGCCACTCAGTGAAAATGTCAGATTCGTGTTCTACTCTAAAATACTTCTTATTGGAGCCTCATTTTGCAATGTGAAAATTTGGCCATGAACATTCCATTAAGGAACAGGGGCAAACTTATCACATATCACTACTGAGTGCTATCCGATTCAAATTTTAAGCTCAATGATAAGGGGCGTGCCGCTATGCGACACCTCTTTGGGGAGAAGTTTTAACATGGCATAGTACCTCACAAATGTCGCCAGCATTAGGAGGGGAAAACTAGCGCTAAAAATTTTTTCTGATTTTCTCGCCAGGATTCGAACCCAGGCGTTTAGCGTCATAGGCGGACATGCTAATCTCGGCGCTACGGTGGCCTCCGATTGGAAATGGTAGTGTTATAGGGTGGGGTGGTCCCGTAGACACTTTTTCCCGAATATTGATATCAGATTCTTGCTTTACTTCCAAAGACCTTTCATTTGAGCCCCATATTGCTATAGTCATAAATTTTTCCTCTTTGGGAGGGTCGGCCCCCCCAAACACTTGGCTCCACATTTGGATATCAGATTCGCATTTTACACTCAAATACCTTTTATCTAAGCCCCATATAGCCATGGTGAGTAAATAAGTCCTGTTGTGGGGGGGGGGAGTTTTGGGGAAGGGGCGGACCCCCCGAAACTTTGTTCCACATTTGGATATCAAATTCGTATTCTACTCGCAAATACCTTTCATTTGAGTCCCATATTGCCATGGTATATAAATATGTCCGATTTAGGGGTGTTTTGGGGGTTTGGGTGGTCCCCCCAAACACTTGGTCCCAAAATTGGGTATCTGATTCGTATTCTACTCTTAAATAGCTTCCATTTGAGTCCCATATTGTCGGGGTTGGTCTAAATTTATCTTTGGTAGGTTTTGGGGGAGGGGCGGCCCCCCTAGGTACCCTACCTGAATTGTGACTATAATAGATCACACAAAATTTCACTTTAATGACACCACCCATCTCCGAGATCTAGCGTTTCTGCGAATTTGGGTAAGGGGGAGAGTCCGCCCCTCCGACATCGGACAAAATTTAAAGCAATGGTTATGCCCTCTTAAGGCGAGGGATGGCACCTCAGACATTTCGACTCAAATATGGATATCAAATTCGTACTTCACTCCCAAATCCCCTTTATTTGAGGCTCAGGGTCTTCGAGACACCAGACCTCAACAATAGGAACCATTTTTTGTTTTTGGGGACTGTAAGAGTGCAAACAAATTTCAATCGAATCGCATTACAAATCTCCGAAATCTGGTGTTTTTAGGGTTCTATGGGGAGTACCCTCAAATACTTGGCTCCCAAAATTGGAATTTCAAATTCGTTTTCTACTCTCAAATACCCTTCATTTAAGTACCATATTGTCATAAAGGGTCATTTAACCTGTTTGACGTATTTTTAGGGGGAAAAGCGCCACATAGACTTGAACTCAAATTTTAATGTCATATTCGTAATCTACTCCCAAATACCATTCATTTGAGTCCCATATAGCCATGGTCGGCTAATGTGCCCATTTGGATGTATTTTGGGTTGGGGCAACCTCCCATTACTTGGACTGAATTTTTTATGCCATATATGTAATCTAATGCCGAATACTTTTCATTTGACACCCATATTAACATGAACGTCTAATATATCTGTTTAGAAGAGTTTTGTGGTTGGGGCGGCCCGCTGGGTACTTAGACAAATTTTCATGCGATATTCGTTTTCTAGTCTCTAATACCTTTCATTTGATACCCACATTGTGCCAATCGGCCGACTTTTGGTTTCGGGAGGGCCTTTTTGGGCTAAGGGGGAGGGTCCTCCTCCATACGATATCTAAAACTATATATATTTCCTTCCAGACAAACCTACACAATCTGTAAAAATTTTAAGAAAAGCGGTTTAGCCGTTTTTAATTTTACGTAACAAATAAACAAACCGAGTCTCATACATTCATGATGGGTCACATGCCCATTTGAAGCGTTTTTGGGATGTGGGATAAACCCCTATACTTCGATTTGATTTTGTATGCCAGATTCTTAATCTACTCTCGAATACCTTTCATTTGAGCCCCATATTTACATGAACTTCCAATATGTCTATTTGGGGGAGTTTTGGGGTGGGGCGGGCCAATGGGCATTTAGACTCAAATGTCGATACCATATTGGTATTCTACTCTCCAATACCTTTCATTTGATACCCATATTGGCCTTATCGGTTCACTGTTGATTTTTGGTGGTGTTTTTTTGGGGAAAGGGGGAGGGTCCGCCCCCCCCCCATCCGAATCAACAAACTATAAAGCCTATTTCTCCTTCCAGACCATATTCACAATCTACTCCCGAATACCTTTCATTTGAGTCCCAAATTGTCATGATCATGACCAAAAAAACATATTTTAGAGGGTTTTGGGGTTGGGCGGCCCCCCAATTACTTGGAACCAATTTTTAATATGAAATTCGTTCTCTACTCCTGAATACCTTTCATTTGAATCCCATATTGTTCCAATCGGTCCACTTTTATTTTTGGGTAGCACCTTTGAGGTAAGGGGAGGGTCCGCCGCCCCCTCCCGATAACAAAAACTTCTATATCCTATGTTTTCTTCCAGACCAACCTAAACAAACTGTGAAAATTTCAAGGTAATCGGTTCAGCCGACAAACAAACGCAAATTCAATTTTATATATACTAGACTAGGTGATCAGGGCCTGTTCCGCTGCGCCTTCTTTAACTCTCTTATTTTATCTGAGCCCTATACTGGCACGGTTAGGAAATAAGTCCTGTTTCGGGGTACTGGTAGGGCATTTCGTCCTAATGTGGATATCATGTTAGTGCTCTATTCCCAAACACCTTTCATTTGAGCCACATATTGCCATAGTCGGTAAATTTGTACTCTTTGTCTTTTGCCATAGTCGGTAAATTTGTACTCTTTTTGGGGTTTTGTGGATAAAGGGCGGTGCCCCAAGTACATGGATATCATGTGACTCTTCTATTCCCAAATATGTTTATTTAAGTCCCATGTTGTTCCGATTGGCCCACTTTGAAATTTCTCCCGATACCTCTCCTTCATCTGGCACGTTGATACTGATTGCAGGGTTGCTCTATATGCCGCATTCTTGGCTTCAGTAACATCTCGACACTCTTGGTCGTACCATGCGTTTCTTGGAGGAGGCTTCCGGTACCCAAGTACGGATTTCGCGGCATTTTCCATGGAGTGGACAATAGTTTGCGACTGCGCCATTATATCATTGGAACAAGGAGTGCTTTCATCAATTAGTTGGGTCAGTCAAGTGGAGTATGCCGCTGCCGTTTGTAATGTTTGCAGCTTTTCAATGTCCAGCTTCCGTGCAGTGTCAGATCGTACTTTCATCGTCATGTTCGAACGGGTGCGAACCTTTGCTGCAACAAGGTAATTATACGAATTTATATTCGCTCCACGGATCGATCGTACATCTAACACGCTTGATTCTTCTCCTGAATTCCTTTCATTGGGGTCCTATATTGTCCCGATCGATTCCTTTTTTATTATGGGCTGCGATCTTGGGGCGACGCCCTAGGTACTTGGATCCAATTTTCGATATCATATTCGTATTCTACTCCCGAAAACATTTTACTTGAGTCCCATATTGTCCCGATCAGTCCACTTTAATTTTTGGACAGTACTTTTGGGGCGGTTTTGGGCTTCGGGCGGTTCCCTAGGTACTTGAACCCAATTTTTAATATCATATTCGTAATCTACTCCCAAATATGTTTCATTTGAGTCCCATATTGTCCCTATTGCTCCACTTTGAGTTTGGGCACTACTTTTGGGCGGTTTTGGACCTGGGGCGGCTCCCCAGATACTTGGATCCGATTTAAAATATCATTTTCATACTCTAATTCCGAATACCTTTCATTGGAATCCTATGTTAACCCGATCGGTCCACTTTTTATTTTGGGTGGTACTCTTAGGGCTTCGCCCCAGGTACTTGAATCCAATTTTTGACACCATATTCGTATTCTACTCCCGAAAACCTTTGATTCGAGTCCCATATTGTCCTGATCAGTCTACTTTGATTTTTGAAGGTAATTTTGGGCAGGTTTTGAGCTTGGGACGGCTCCCTAGGTAGTGGGACCCAGTTTTAGATATCATATTCATACTCTACTCCCAAATATCTTTCATTTGAGTCCCATATTGTCCCTATTGCTCCACTTTGAGTTTGGGCACTACTTTTGGGGGGTTTTGGACCGGGGGAGGCTCCCCAGATACTTGAATCCAATTTTTAATATCATACTCATACTCTACTCCCGAATACCTTTCATTGAAGTCCCATATTGTCCCGGTTGATTCACTTTTTATTTTGGGTGGTATTCTTGGGGCAACGCCCTAGGTACTTGGATCCAATTTTTGACACCATATTCGTATTCTACTCCCGAAAACCTTTCACTTGAGTCCCATATTGTCCTGATCGGTCTACTTTGATTTTGAAGGTACTTTTGGGGAGGTTTTGGGCTTGGAATGGCTCCCTAAGTACTTGAGCCCAGTTTTAGATATCATATTCGTAATCTACTTCCAAATATGTTTCATTTGAGTCCCATATTGTCCCGATTGCTCCACTTGTGATTTTGTGCACTACTTTTAGGCGGTTTTGGGTCTGGGGCGGTCTTTTAGTTAGTTGGACCCAATGGTTAAACTATATTCGTATTTAACTCCCATACTCCTTTCATTTAAGTCCCATATTGTCCCAATCGGTATATATGTCCCGCTGGGGACTTTTTGGGTTGTGAGGAGGCCCCTCAGACACCAAGAAATAAATTTGTATGTCAGATTTGTAGTCTGCTTTCAAACACCTTTCATTTGATACCCATATTGCCCAAGGCGGTAAAAGTTTCCCGTTGGGTGGTGTTTTTTTTGGGGTGGGGGACCCCCTCGAGACATAGGGAGCAATTTTTCTACCAAGTTCGTGTTCTACTCTTAAATACCTTTCATTTGATACCCATATTGTCCTTATTGGTAAACATGTCCGTTCGGGTGGGTTTTGGATGGGGCGTCCCCCCCCATGTTTTTTGACCTCAAAGTTTTATACCAATTTCGTTGTTTTTGGGGTACTAAAAGGTGGCATACATAATTTCGCTTAAATCGAT
Organism: Stomoxys calcitrans; assembly: GCF_963082655.1. Taxonomy (NCBI): domain Eukaryota; kingdom Metazoa; phylum Arthropoda; class Insecta; order Diptera; family Muscidae; genus Stomoxys; species Stomoxys calcitrans. Next base: position 56,630,585 of record NC_081553.1, read on the forward strand.
GTACCCATATCCTGGAATTTAAATTTTTGAAAATTGTGGTAAGGGGGAGGGTCCGTCCCCCCTTCGGATATCAAAAAATTTAGTACCCTACTTTCACCGGGTACTCAAATTCTACCATCTATGAAAATTTCATGAAAATGGGTTCCGCAAATTTTCCATGGAGTGTTTATTAAAGTTTTATTTCAATAGAAGGTCTTATAAAATTTTATTCTCTCGCGCTGTTTTATTTTGAAATCTTTTCGTAATTTTTTGAACGTCCTCCAGCTCATATTCAATGCTTTCTTATAGAAGTTTATTATTCAAAATTTGATTAAAATCCCTTTCCTGTTACTTTTGTCTTTTAAAAACAAATTTTTGTTGAAACACAACCCAAGGATGCTATTATCGTCCTTGCGCTTTGGCTTTTAACCCTTAATGGTAGTTGTATAGTTCAAGGTCACTGCTAAATGTTTACAAATGAGTATTACCTTGTAACCTCCTTTATGACTCTCTGTGCTACGTTCCAAGTAATTTTCACTTAATTGTTGCCTCCATTGTTCTTTCTGAATTGTCTCTGTCTATTATGTTGTCCCGTTTCCCTCTTTGATCCTTTGGAGACATCATCATTTGGGTAATGTTGACTGTTGCCTTTGCTTTAGGGGGGGAGGGGGGGGGGGGGGGCGTTTGTTTGCTGTGTGTAACCAAAATCTAAAGAGTTTTGCGTGCAGCTCACAATTAAGATTTCACATTACGTATTTGTTTATCTGATTCAGAAAGGCCACTTAAACAAAATGGAATTTAAAAAACCAAAAAGGAATACCATTTGGGAACAGGTCGATGTCGTTATGTGTATAAGCATCACTAACACGCACACACACAAACACAGCTTGGCATCAAGGATATCGTTTACTTTATAAATTCCCATGGTTAGACATGTGTGGAAATTATTTGTGTATACAGTGTGTGACTGTGTGTGTGTGAGTGTGTGTTAAACTCTCAGAGGGTACCACCTCTGCTCTTATGCACACCGAGACACACACACACACACATACAACGACACTGACAAAGTGAAAATCACTTTAATCCACTTTAATTGTATTAAAATTAGTTTTGGAAGTGAAAAGCATTTCACTTGCCTGCCATGCCATGGGGATTTAAACTTTTCAACTCGAAACAGCCAACTCATCTAGGAATACAAGAGCTAACCAATACACACACACACACACTCACACACTTATAGACACATGTAGCTCTACTAAAGGTTGGTTAACAAGTTGCCAAGAATAATTTACAACAGAATATCCTCTGGAGCATACATGCAGCCTGGTGTCATCAGGAACCAACCAAAACTGATATCATCCCAGTCACAGCACAGCACGAAATGGAGAAAAAAAAATCAGAAAAATTGGCCAAAGGAGAGTAGTGGAATGTGTGGTAGTATGGTTAATGTGATAATGATATCACCAATCTCATTCTCGCTCCTCACTACATTGCCAACTTCAATGCATTAGTCCTTAACCACATGCTGTAACTGCTGCTAGTGTGTCCTTGTCGAAAAGACATGAGACTATTGTGCGAATTGGCAAAAGCAAAACAGTGTCATTTCTGGCATAAATGTCGACTTTGCAAAAGTGTTGCTTTTCCTAGTACGAGTACCACAGTTGTGCTGGACAATGTCTAAGTCGAACATTCGTGTTTGGAGGTTTATTTTCAGATTTAATTCCTGTTTAATGTTTAGCCAAACTAGGGAAAATGGTTAAAAGACAGAAAAATTTTCGCAATTTCTATGCAAAACAGATGAATGAAATTTATGGCGGCTATAGCTTGGAGCATATTTTGCTTAAGGTCAAAATGCATTAAGAAATGTCCTGTGTTAGAGGTGGGAAGTGGAACAGATGGCATTTATACGGAAAATGTTTTATTGAAATCATAAAAACAAAATGTTAACAAAAGTTTGTAGGAAATCGATAAAAATTTTCCTTGGGCAATAAATTTGGACTAATGCATTTATCAAAAGCACACATTGAACTCATTTTGAACAAAAAATCAAATTTCGATAACAATTTCAGGAAATATCCAAGTGAAACCGTGCTAAGTTCGGCCGGACCAAATTTTGGGAACCCGCCACCATGGATTCTGCTAAAATACATACCAAACTTCTGTCAAAGCAGCAAACATTAAAGCTTCTAGGAACCGAACAAGGATGATCAAGAGACCGGTTGACATAGGAGCTATATCAGGTTATAGACTGATTGGGACCATATTTGGCACAGTTGTTGAAAGTCATGACAGAACACTACGTGCAAAATTTCAGCCAAATCGGACAAAAAATGCAGCTTGTAAGGGCTCAAGAAGTCAAATCGGGAGATTGGTTTATATGGGAGCTATATAAGGTTCTTAACCGATTTGGACGGTACTTAGCACAGTTGTTGGAAGTCGTAACAGAACACTACGTGCAAAATTTCAACCAAATCGGACAAAAATTGCGGCTTGGAAGGGCTCAAGAAGTCAAATCGGGAGATCGGTTTATATGGCAGCTATATAAGATCATTCCCCGATTTCAACCTCACTTGGCACAGTTGTTGAAAGTCATGACAGAACACTACATGCAAAATTTCACCCAAATCGGATAAAAATTGCGGCTTCTAAGCGCTCAAGAAGTCAAATCGGGAGATCGGTTTATATGGAAGCTTTATCGGGTTATAGACCGATTTGGACCGCACTTAGCACAGTTGTTGGAAGTCATGACAGAACACTACATGCAAAATTTCAGCCAAATCGGACAAAAAATGCGGCTTCTAAGGGCTCAAGAAGTCAAATCGGGAGATCGGTTTATATGGAAGCTTTATCGGGTTATAGACCAATTTGGACCGCACTTAGCACAGTTGTTGGAAGTCATGACAGAACACTACATGCAAAATTTCAGCCAAATCGGGCAAAAAATGCGGCTTGTAAGGGCTCATGAAGTCACATCGGGAGATCGGTTTATATGGGGGCTATATCAGGTTATATACCGATTTGGACCGTATTTTATACAGTTGTTGAAAGTCATAATAAAACACCACATGCAATTTTTCAGCCAAATCGCACAAAAATTTTTGCTTCCAGGGGCTTAAGAAGTCAAATCTGAAGATCGGTTTATATGGGAGCCATATCCAAATATGAACCGATCTGGCCCACTTGCAATCCCCAACGACCTATATCAGTATTAAGTATCCGGGCAAAATTTCAAGTGACTAGCTTTACACGTTCGGAACGTCGCTACAATCAATAATATATATAATTTACTAGCCGAATCGGGCCCGCTCCGCTGCGCCTTCTTTAACTCTCTAATATTTTTTTAGGGTGGGTACACTTTGCCCTGAATGCGGATATCGAATTCGTGCCATTGTAGCCTATGACGCTGAACGCTTTCGCAACCTGACGAGAACATCGGACAAAGCGGTGTTTATCCCCTCCTTAAGTTGGCAATATTTGCGAGGTTAAATGCCTTGCACGGCCATTTAAAAAATGTTACCCAAAGATGTGTCGCCCTGCGGGACGCCGTTCGGACTTTGGCTATAAAAAAGGTCCATTTTCATTGAGTTTAAACTTGAATCGGAAAGCATTCATTGATGTGTGAGAATTTGCCCCTTATCGGTTCCTGGTGGAAATATTCTTCCTTAGGGTAAAGTTTTTATTAGGAGAGGGATGGCGCCTCAGACATTTCGACTCAAATATGGATACCAAATTCGAGCTGCACTTCCAAATCCCTTTAATTTGAGTCCCATATTGCCGTGGCCGGTAAATATGAACCGTTTGGAGATTGTTTTGGGGCTGGGCGCCCACCGGCACTTTGCACTGAAAATAGATATCAAATTTGTTTTTTTATTCCCAACGGAAATGAAGTTCAGTTTAGGGGGTGCTTTAGGGTATACCCCAAAACACTTGGCTCCAAAATTGGATATCACATTAATTTTCTACTCTCAAATACATTTCATTTGAGTCCCGTATTGTCATAATGGGTCAAATAGCCCATTTGACGTATCTTTAGGAGGAAAAGCGCCACCTGGACACGAGCGCAAGTTTTAATGTCATATTCGTAGTCTACTCCCAAATACCTTTCATTTGAGTCCCATATAGCCATGGTCGGCTTATATGCCCGCTTGGGGGGATTTGGGGTTGGGCGATCTCCCATTGTTTGAACCTAAAGTTTTATGCCATATTTGTAACCTACTGCCTAATACTTTCCATTAGAGTCCCATATTGACATGAACTTCGAATACATCTGTTTAGAGGAGTTTTGGGGTTGGGGGCCCGCTGGGTATTAATTTTAATACCATTTTTGTTTTCTGGTCTCCAGTACCTTTCATTTGATACCCCTATTGTGCCCATCGGACCACTTTCGGATATGGATGTCATTTTTTGGGGTAAATGGAAGGGTCAGCCTCCACCCGATATCTAAAAATTATATTGCCTATGTTTCCATCCAGACAAGCGTACACAATCTATTAAAAAATTTAAGAAAATCGGTTCAGCTATATATCATGTAGTCTTATTGGGACTAATGGCGTTTTTGAGGGGTGGCGTAACCTCCTATACTTCGATCTGATGTTGTATGCTAGATACGAAATCTATTGGGTTGCCCAAAAAGTAATTGCGGATTTTTCATATAGTCGGCGTTGACAAATTTTTTCACAGCTTGTGACTCTGTAATTGCATTATTTCATCTGTCGGTTATCAGCTGTTACTTTTAGCTTGCTTTAGAAAAAAAGTGTAAAAAAGTATATTTGATTAAAGTTCATTCTAAGTTTCATTAAAAATGCATTTACTTTCTTTTAAAAAATCCGCAATTACTTCTTGGGCAACCCAATACTTCCAAATACCTGTCCTTTGTCCGATATTGAAATGAACATCCAATATGTCTGTTTGGGGGAGTTTTGGGGTTGGGTACATTAACATTACTCTACTCTCCAATACCTTTCATTTGATAACTATAGTGTCGCGATCGGTCCACATTTGATTTTGGGTTGTGTTTTTGGCATAAGGGGGAGGGTCCGTCCCCCTTCCTATACCGAAAAATTATTTTGCCTATATTTCCTTCCCGACCAACCTACACAATATGCGAAAATTTCGACAATATCGGTTCCGCCATTTTTCAGTCTATACGGAACAAACAAACCGCATCCCATGTATCCGTGATTGGCTATTTTGTCCATTTTGGGCGTTTTTGTGGGGTTGGGGTGACCCCCTATACTTCGACATCAATTTTAATGCCAAATTTGTTATCTACTCCCGCAAACTTTTCATTTGATACCCATATTGTCCTTATCGGTGCAGATTCCAAATTTCTGACCATATTCGTAATCTACTCCCGAATACCTTTCATTTGAGTCCCATATTGTCATGATAGTCAAATTAACCTATTTTAAGGGGTTTTGAGCTGGGGGGGGGGCCCAGGTATTTGGACCAAATTTTGATTATGAAATTGGTACTCTACTCTTGAATACCTTTCATTTGAATCCCATGCTGTCCCGATCGGTCTACTTTTATTTTTGGGTTGTACTTTTGGGGTAAGGGGGAGGGTCCGCCACCCTCCCCCCCCCCCCTCCCGATACCAAAAACAAACAAACCGACAAACAAATAAACACAAATTGAATTTTATATATAAGATAGGGTCTTACACTAACATGCTGTCCCGATCGGTCTACTTTTATTTTTGGGTAGTACTTTTAGGGTAAGGGGGAGGGTCCGCCCCCCCCCCCTACCCCCTACTATCCTATAGTAGGGGGTATAAAAAATTTTAGTCACATTAGAAATCCAAAAAAAAAGATTAAGGACATTGAAATTCGACAACATTTTCTATTAAAAATAGAATCTTCGATTATAAGCCCTAATCTTATCTTATCTTTTCAAACTCCAAGTGTGTATTTGAATGAATAACTGGATGAAACAACTTCGTCCATTCTCATAAGGTAACTTAGCCCGAGGTTAGCCCTTTAATGCCTGGCCCCCACAACTAGAATGATTCAGCGTGGTAGAGAATGACTCAGCGTGGTAGAGAATGACTCAGCGTGACGCAGTGGTTGGAATGTCCGTCTATGGCGACGAATGCTTCCGTCCAAATCCCAGCGTAAACATTAGAAAACTGTTCAGCGGTGGTTGTCCCCTTACCAATGCTGGATACATTTGTGAGGTATCCTGCCATGTTAAAACTTCTCTACCAAGTGCTGTCGATATGCGATACGCCGCTCAGACTCGGCATGAAAAACAAGGCAGCCTATCGTTGAGCTTAAACTTTAATCGGACTGCACTCATTGATATAAAGAAGTATCCTTTGTTCGTTAATGGAAAGTTCGTGGGAAATTTAGAAGAGAATGCCTCACCAATGCCACTTTTCATTAAAAGCAAGTAAAAGTGTGCTAAGTTCGGCCGAACGAATATTAAATGCCCTCCACCATGGATCGCTTGTGTAAAGTTTTTTGTAGAGCTGGCAAAATATCGATGACACTATCGACACTTTCGATTATTTAATTTTTTTTGACTGAATATCGATTGATATTTTTCCGATGGATACTATCGCAAAAGTTAAATTTTTCATACGCGCCTATAGAGGGCGCAATTTTCATCTGATTAGACTAACATTTTGTACAATGATTCTTCTCATGACCTCCAACTCACTTTATTAACCTTGGTTTTGTTTGATCTGTGCATTGCTATTGTTTGTAAGTAAATCTATCTTCTGACTTTTACTTCTCATTTTTGTTTCAATTGTAGGAAAATTAACGATAGTTATCGATATTTACTATTAAAATTATCGAAAATATCGAATGTTGCGTTTATCGCTAGTTTGCCTGCTCTAGTTCTTTGCCCGGTATCTCTTTAAGGGTAAACAAAGGAATATGGATTTGAATTGTTATGCTATTGGAGCTATACCAGATTAGGGTCCCATTCGGACCCTACTTGGCTTGAATGTTGTAGACCATAGTTGAAGTCGTTGTACACCTCGCTGTCCGAAATTTTAACCAAATTGGACAACAAATGCTTTTGTTATGGGCTTAAGACCCTGAATCGTCAGATCCGTCTAAATGGCCACCATTTCCAAATATATTCCTATCTGGACCCTACTCTGATCGGATGACGAGGAGACCAATAAAACTTTTTGTTTTAAATTACAGCGAAATCGGACAATAAATGCGGCTGTTTTGGACTTAAGACCCTTAATCGATAAATGGGTCTTTCTGGCAACTATTGGGTTGCCCAAAAAGTAATTGCGGATTTTTTAAAAGAAAGTAAATGCATTTTTATTAAAACTTAGAATGAACTTTAATTAAATTTACTTTTTTTACACTTTTTTTCTAAAGCAAGCTAAAAGTAACAGCTGATAACTGACAGAAGAAAGAATGCAATTACAGAGTCACAAGCTGTGAAAAAATTTGTCAACGCCGACTATATGAAAAATCCGCAATTAATTTTTG
>NC_081553.1:56643020-56737151 GCF_963082655.1 Stomoxys calcitrans
ATATCAAAACAGCTCATGCAAAATTTTAGCCAAGTCGGATGAGAATTGCGCCCTCTAGCGGCTCAAGAAGTCAAGATCCAAGAGCGGTTTATATGGCACCTATACCAGGTTATGTGCGTCATACTTCGCACAAATGTTGGAAGTAATACCAAAACACCACGTGCAAAATTACAGCCAGATTAGATTAGATTTGCGCCTTCTAAAAGCTAAAGGAGCCAAGACCCAAGATCGACTTAGATGGCAGCTATATCAGGTTATGCGCCGATTTGAACCATATTTGGCACAGTTATTGGATATCATAACAAAACACGTCGTGTTAAATTTCATTTCAATCGGATAAGAATTGCGCCTTCTAGAGGCTTAAGAAGTCAGGACCCAAGATCGCTTTATATGGCAGCTATATGAGGTTATGGACCGATTTGAACCATACTTGGCACAGTTGTTGGATATCATAACAAAACACGTCGTGCTAAATTTCATTTCAATCGGATAAGATTTGCGCCTTGTAGAGGCTCACGAAGTCAGGACCCAAGATCGGTTTATATGGCAGCTATATGAGGTTACGGACCGATTTGAGCCATACTTGGCAAAGTTGTTGGATATCATAACAAAACACATCGTGCTAAATTTCATTTCAATCGGATAAGATTTGCGCCTTCTAGAGGCTCAAGAAGTCAGGATCCAATTTGAGCCATACTTGGCAAAGTTCCAAATTCCAATCAGATAAACATTGCGCCCTCTAGTGACTCAAGAAGTCAAGATCCAAGATCGGTTTATAGTGCAGCTATATCAAAACATCGACCGATATGACCCATTTACAATCCCAACCGACCTAGAATACTAGGAAGTGTTCGTGAAAAATTTGAAGTGGCTAGCTTCACTCCTTCGATAGTTGGCGTGCTTTCGACAGACGGACGGACATGGCTAGATATAGAGGAGTATTTCGAGGTGTTACAAACAGAATGACGAAATTAGTATACCCCCATCCTTTGGAGGAGGGTATACTAACAATAGAGCCTATGTTTCCTTCCAGAAAAAACCTACAAAATCTGTGAAAATTTTAAGAAATCGGTTCAGCCGTTTTATGATTCTACGGAACAAACAAACAAACCGAGTCCCATACAATCATGATGGGCCATTTGGAGCGTTTTTGGGGGGTGGGGTGACCCCCAACACTTCGATTTGATTTTGTGTCCCAGATTTGTAATCTACTCTCGAATACCTTTCCTTTGAGCCCCATATTGATATGAACGCGCAATTTATCTGTTTTGAGAAGTTTTGGGGTTAGGGCGCCTTCCTGGGTACTTCGACGCAATTTTTCATACCATATCTTTCCTCTTTGTCTTTAAAACACTAAACATTTACATTGTTTTCGGCACTCAGCTCACATTTAAAGCTACTCGAAGCTACTCTTGTGGCAACTGTAACAGATTTCCCAAATATTTTCACCATATTGGCTACTCGATTATGTATGAAAACTACCTACATTTTTGTGATAATTACAAATCTAAATTCCCTACAATGGCGAAGAGAGGAATTTTACCATGGAAATACAAATTGCTTTTGACATTTTGTTGTAACGGTTGTTGTTGGCATTTTGCATTAAATATTCAAGAGTCCTTAAGTGAGTGTAGCACTAGTATCAGTTGTATTCAGTGTTTTGTGTGTGTGTGTGTGTGCATGTGTGTGTGTGGTGTACTTTGCGATGATGGCTCTTTTAAGAACACATAGCGGTTTAATGCGGTGGCAATTATTTTGTAAATGTTTCACTATGTTATTAAGTCCACATGTTGTTGGTGTTTTTATTGTTGTTGGTGTTTTTGTTGTTGTTGATGGGGAAAAATAAACTGTAATTATTGTTACGTTTCCATGGCAGATTATCAACATATGACACAAATTTAATTGGTGTATTATGTTTTAGATACATCGCATTTATAAAGGAGGTAAAATATGGCATATGTAATGATGGAATTTGGAATGGCTATAGGAATTTCTGGAGGAAATTTGTATCCAAAAGTGAAGGAAGAGAGTTATTTGGGGGAATAGGTTCGTTTCATGTCAGGAATGAAATCTCTACGCTATCTCTAAACCCATTAACCCTTGATTAGTTTTTTTAGAGCATTTGTAATGCCCCCCCGCCATAGGACAGGGAGTTGTTGTTGTCACAGTGAGTTGTATTTTAGCTTTCCTCTGCTTAGTTTTGTTGAATATCCAGATCCAGGAAATCTGCGACCAAGGTGGGGTGTGTTTAGAGAAACCGGGGACTGACAGGGCGGTAGACAGGTGACGTATGGTCCTAGGTCACCATCCTTCACGTTGGCATCAACCCTTGCTCTTTAGGAATTGAGGTGTCTACATCTGCCGGATCGTTATTGAGCCAGAACTACTCTGATTTGACGGGGGGAGGTAAATTTCGTCAGATGCAATGGGTGACGGTCGTTCTGCCAGAACCACTGTTACACGGTAGCTATTCGCCGCATCTGCTACCGTGTCTGCATGAATATAGTTCAGTCCCGCTTGATATGCCGCTTGATCTAGAGGTTCTTACTTGTAGCGCTGAACCTCTCGCCCTAGATCATGAAAATCCACCTTAAGGCTTCTAGGCGATGTTGATTTGGATAGTCCTTGCGATAACAGTCCAGGAGCTATTGCTTGGACAGCATGTAGTTATGCTGATGGAGGTGATCAGGAGACAGCCCGTCGCCGTTCAAAGAACGGCATTCTGACAGATCTGAATATTATTCCACTGCGTGACTTCTTGAGCCCCTAGAAAGCTCAATTTTCATTCAATATGGCTAAAATTTTGTAACAGAGACTTGAGCTACGATTTTCAACATCCATGCCAAGTATGATCCTAATCGGTATATGAACAGATATAGGCCCCATATGAACCGATTCCCGGATTTTAGTTCTTGAACCCTTAGAGGGCTCAATTTTCATCCGACTTGGCTGACATTTGGATCAAAGACTTGAGTTGTGACTTTCAAAATCCATGCCAAGTATGATCCCAATCGGTATATGACCAGATATAGCCCCCATATAAACCGATCCCGAGATTTTACTTTTTAAGCCCTTAGAGGCCTCAATTGTCTTCTTATTTTGCTGAAATTCGAAACAAAGACTTGAGTTATGAGTATGATCCGCATTGGTCAATAAACAGATATAGCCCCCATATAAACCGATCCTCATTTAGAAGCCTCAATTTGCATCCGATTTGACTGAAATTTGGAATAAAGACTTCAGTTACAACTTTCAACATCCATGCCAAGTATGACTCGAATTGATCTGTTAACACATACAGACCATATATAAGCTGTACAAAATGTACTAAAAAGTACCAAAAAGTACCAAAAAGTACCAAAAAGTACGAAATGGTACATATTTGCCCAGCGCAAACGAAAAGGGCTGGAATTGAGGGTCACATTGAGGGTCATGGGAGAAGCCGTTGTACAAAATTTCACCCAAATTGGATAATAATTTTGCTCTGTAGAGGCTCAAGATCCCAGTTCGCTTTATATGACAGCTATATCAGGTTATAGGCCGATTCCAGCCATACTCAGCACAGTTGTTGGAAGTTATAGCGAAACATGCCGTGCGAAATTTCTGCCAAATTGGATAATAATTGCGCCCTCTAGAGGCTCAAGAAGTCAAGATCCCAGATCGGTTTATATGTCAGCTATATCAGGTTGTGGACCGATTTAAACCCTACTTAGCACGGTTGTTGAAAGTCGAAGCAAAACACCTTGTGCCAAATTTCAGCCAAATCGGATAGGAATTGCGCCCTCTAGAGGCTTAAGAAGTCAAGACCCCACATCGGTTTATATAACAGCTATATCAGGTTATGGGCCGATTTCAAACATACTTGGCACAGTTGTTGGGAATCATAAAAAATCATCTCATGCAAAATTTCAGCCAAATCAGATAAAAATTGCGCCCTCTAGTGGCTTAAGAAGTTAAGATCCAAGATCGGTTTATATGGCAGCTACATCAAAACATGGACCCATATGGCCCATTTAGTGCAAAATTTCAAGTGGCTAGCTTTACTCCTTCGAAAGTTAGCTTGCTGTCGACAGACAGACGGGCGGACATGGCTAGATCGGCTTAAAATGTCATGACGATCAAGAATATAACAAAATACTTTATGGGGTCTTGGGCGAATATTTCGAGGAGTTTCAAACAGAATGGGGAAATTAGTATACCCCCATTCTATGATGGAGGGTATACAATTGTACTGATAACGGGAGGAAACGTACATTTTGTAACGCAATTGGTACCATTTAGTACTTTCATTACAGCTGAAGCTATAGATCTAAAATTTGGCATGTAGTTACATTTGTGTGATATATGATGGCTGACTTGGTGATCTATTCAAAATTCGTACACTTTGGTACTAAAATTGGTATCATTTAATATTTTCCTTTAAGATGGAGTTTCGAAATTTGTCATGTTTTTACAACTAGGAAAAATATGATGGGTGACTATGCTCTTTTTACAATTGGTACATTTTGGTACCAATATTGGTACTATTTGGTACCAATATTGGTACCATTTAGTACTTTCTATGCAGATGGAGCTAGAGGGCTGAAATTTGGGATGTAGGCAAAACTTAGTAGTATATGTAACATTTTTGTATCAAAATTGATACTATTTGGTACATTCTTTGTAGATGGAGCTAGACGTCTGAAATTTGGGATGTAGGTAACACTAAGAAATAAATGATCGATGACTTAAGTATCTATTTAAAATTCTTACATTTTGGTACCAAAATTGGTACTATTTGGTACTTTTTGCTCAGATTGATCTTAAGTTACAAAGGGATGGAGGATATATATAAAGGTGACGAAATGGTGACCATTTAAAATGCGTACGTTTTGGTACCAAAAAGTGCAAAATAGGTACAAAAACATACAAAATGGTACTTTTTGTCACGAAATTTGTCATGTTTTTACAACTAGGAAAAATATGATGGGTGACTATGCTCTTTTTACAGTTGGTACATTTTGGTACCAATATTGGTACTATTTGGTACCAATATTGGTACCATTTAGTACTTTCTATGCAGATGGAGCTAGAGGGCTGAAATTTGGGATGTAGGCAAAACTTAGTAGTATATGTAACATTTTGGTACCAAAATTGGTACTATTTGGTACATTCTCTGTAGATGGAGCTAGAAGTCTGAAATTCGGGATGTAGGTAACACTAAGAAATAAATGATCGATGACTTAAGTATCTATTTAAAATTCTTACATATTGGTACCAAAATTGGTACTATATGGTACTTTTTGTTTAGATTGATCTTGAGGTACAAAGGGATGGAGGATATATATAAAGGTGACTAAATGGTGACCATTTAAAATTCGTACATTTTGGTACCAAAAAGTGCAAAATAGGTGCAAAAACATACAAAATGCAACTTTTTTACTAATTGAGCTAAAGTGCTCAAAATTGCGATTAATTTATACCATGGCGATTTGTATTGATCGACTTAATGATTTTTATTTAAAAATCTTACATTTTGGTACCAAAATTGGTGCTATATGGTACTTTTTGTTTAGATTGATCTTGCGGTACAAAGAGATGGAGGATATATATAAAGGTGACTAAATGGTGACCATTTAAAATTCGTACATTTTGGTACCAAAAAGTGCAAAATAGGTACTAAAACATTAAAAATGCTACTTTCTTTACAAATTGAGCTAAAGTGCTCAAAATTGTGATTAATTTATACCATGACAATATATATTGGTCGACTTAATGATTTTTGCGATGTATTCTTATTAATGGTACCATTTGGTACTTTCTTTACAGAAAGGGACCAATTTGTGAAATTTTAAACGCATTTATAACAAATCTTTATAATCCAATAAACTGAATGCCTAGTTAGGCTTTTCGAAGTCCTTCACTAAAAAGGGGTATCAAAAAATGGATGTAGCGCAGCCGACCACCCGTATGCTGGTATGTTATAAAAAAATAAAATAAAATTTCTTTCAAAAATTAACATCACATTGCTGACATATGTCGACAATAAATATAAACTTGATTTATGGCACACACATATTGCACATATGCAAATGAGCAATTGCGCCACAGGAATACCTATTAAGTAGAATAAATTTATGCAATAATTCCAAAAAAAAAAGAAACAAATACTAATACACTCTAGCTTTGAGTGTAGCTACAAACTAAGAGCAACACCAATAAAGTTTCATTTGGAAAAAACAACAAAATAGAGCTGCTCTCTCTCTCTCTCTCTCACTTGTCTTTGAGCCCAAACCACCAAAGTCCATATGCAAATATATAAGAAAACTAGTAAAATAGGAAGCAACAACAACAACATTAACCAAAGAAACTCAAGCAAGCACCTATGTAGCTGCTACGTTCTGTTCATTTTATTGTGATTATCCTGTCCTGTCCTGTCCGTTGAGAGGGTGTTTCATACTATGCTGAAAGTGAAAATGCAAAAAAAAGCCACAATTGAAGGCCAGTCGAGTTTGTCAACTTTTTTTTTTTTGTTAATGCAAATTTTTGCCGGAAAATTTCCTTAAGCAAACACACGGAATGTGTGGAGAATATTTGTGCTTAACAAGCATACACTGCAGGTTTTTCCACCTTCAGAGTTGCCAAAGACCAATATTTTTTAGCAACAAAATTTTTTAAAGAAAAGCTAAAACAGAACGTTGAAAAGCTAAAACAGAACGTTGAAGCGTTTAAAATTTCACAATACAAACTAGCCGAAGCAGGGCGCTCCGCTGCGCCTTCTATAACTCTCTACTATCTTTTTACTATGGGAACATTTCGCCCTGAATGTGGATATCGAATTCGTGCAACTGTAGCCTATGTACGCCTATGACGCTAAGCGCCTGCATTCGAATCCTGGCGAGAACATCGGATAAAATATAAAGCAGTGGTTATCCCCTCTTTACACTGGCGACATTTGGGAGGTACCATGCTATGCATGGTCAAACAAAATTCTCCCCAAAGAAGTGTTGCACAGTGGCTCACCTTTCGGACTCGGCTATAAAAAAAAGTCCCTTATCATTGAGTTTAAGCTTAAATCGCAAAGCACTCATTGATGCGCAAGAAGTTTGCCCCTGCTTGGTTCCTGGGCAAATTTTTACTTTACTCCCAAAGGCCTTTCTTTGGAGTCCTATAACACCGTATTGGTAAATATTTCCGATTAAGGGAATTCTGCGTTCGAATCCTGGCGAGAACATCCGACAAAATTTAAAATTGTGGTTATCCCCATCTTTATACTGGCGACATTTGGGAGGTACCATGCTATGCATGGTCATGTACAAAATTCTCCCCAAAGAGGTGTCGCACAGTGGCACGACTTTCGGACTCGGCTATAGAAAAAGGTCCCTTATCATTGAGTTTAAGCTTAAATCGCAAAGCACTCATTGATGCGTGAGAAGTTTGCCCCTGCTCGGTTCCTGGGCAAATTTTCACTTTACTCCCAAAGGCCTTTCTTTGGAGTCCTTTAATACCGTATTGGTATATATTTCCGTTTTAGGGGGTATTTCGGGGGCAGGGTGGCCTCCCAGACATTTGGCCCTTAAAGTAGATATAAGATTCGTCCTCTACTTTCAAATAAATTTTAAATGAGCCCCATAATGGCATGATCCGTAAATGAGTCCTTTTTGAGAGAGAGGGGTGGCCCCTAGGGTCTTTGTCCCGAAAATAAGTATAAATTTCCCGAAAATCAATAAATTTCCACCCCAAATAGCTTTTGTGCAATAAGGAGGTATTTTGGGTTGGGGCGACTCCCCAAACACATGGCTCTTCAATTGGATATCAAATTTGTTTTTGTTGAAATACCCCTCAACCATAGGATGGGGGTATACTAATTTCGTCATTCTGTTTGTAACACCTCGAAATTTGCGTCTGAGACCCCATGAAGCCATGTCCGTTCGTCCGTCCGTCTGTCTGTCGAAAGCACGCTAACTTCCGAAGGAGTAAAGCTAGCCGCTTGAAATTTTGCACAAATAATTTTTATTAGTGTAGGTCGGTTGGGATTGTAAATGGGCCATATCGGTCCATGTTTTGATATAGCTGCCATATAAACCAATCTTGCGTTTTGACTTCTTGAGCCTCTAGAGGACGCCATTCTCGTCCGATTTGACTGAAATTTTGCACATGGAGTTTTGGTATCACTCTCAACAACTGTGTTAAGTATGATTCAAATCGGTTCATAATTAGGTTTAGCTGTCATATAAACCGATCTGGGATCTTGACTTCTTGAGCCTCTAGAGGGCGCAATTCTTATCTGATTTGGCTGAAACTTTGCATGAGGTGTTTTTTTATGACTTCCAATAACTGTGCTAAGTATGGCGCAAATCGGTCTATAACCTGATATAGCTGCCATATAAACCGATCTGGGATCTTGACTTCTTGAGCCTCTAGAAGGCGCAATTCTCATCCGATTTGACTAAAATTTTGCATGGGGTGTTTTTTTATGCCTTCCAATAACTGTGCTAAGTATGGCGCAAATCGGTCTATAACCTGATATAGCTGCCATATAAACCGATCTGGGATCTTGACTTCTTGAGCCTCTAGAGGGCGCAATTCTCATCCGATTTGACTGAAATTTGCATGAGGTGTTTTTTTATGATTCCTAACAACTGTGCTAAGTATGGATTAAATCGGTCCACAACCTGATATAGCTGCCATATAAACCGGTCTGGGATCTTGACTTCTTGAGCCTCTAGAGGGCGCGATTCTTATCCAATTTGAAGGAATTTTTGCATGAGGTGTTTTGTTATGATATCCAACATTTGTGCGGAGTATGGTTCAAATCGGTTCATAACCTGATATAGCTGCCATATAAACCGATCTTGGGTCTTGACTTCTTGAGCCTCTAGAGGGCGCAATTCTTATCCGATTGGAATGAAATTTTGCACATGGAGTTTTGGTATCACTTTCAATAACTGTGTTAAGTATGGTTCATATCGGTCCATAACCTTATATAGCTGCCATATAAACCGATCTTGGGTCTTGACTTCTTGAGCCTCTAGAGGGCGCAATTATTATCCAATTTGGCTGAAATTTCGCACGACGTGTTTTGTTATGATATCCAACAAATGTGCCTTGTATGGTTCAAATCGGTTCATAACCTTATATAGCTGCCATATAAACCGATCTTGGGTCTTGACTTCTTGAGCCTCTAGAGGGCGCATTTCTTATCCGATTTGAATCAAATTTTGCACGACGTGTTTTGTTATGATGTCCAATAACTGTGCCTAGTATGGTTCAAATCGGTTCATAACCTGATATAGCTGTCATATAAACCGATCTGGGGTCTTGACTTCTTAAGCCTCTAGAGCGCGCAATTCCTATCCGATTTGGTTGAAATTTTGCACAAGGTGTTTTGCTATGACTTTCAACAACCGTGCTAAGTATGGTTTAAATCGGTCCACAACCTGATATAGCTGCCATACAAACCGATCTGCGATCTTGACTTCTTTAGCCTCTAGGGGTCGCAATTATTATCCGATTTGCCTGAAATTTTGTACGACGGATTCTCTCATGACCATCAACATACTTGTTTATTATGTCTATATCCTGATACAGCTCCCATATAAATCGATCTCTCTATTTAACTTCTTGAGCCCTTAGGGGGGCGATTCTTATTCGAATTGCCTGACATTTTACACAGGTCTCCAACATTTAATTTAATTGTAGTCCAAACCGGACCATATCTTGATATCGCTCTAATAGCAGAGCAAATCTTTTCTTATATCAATTTTGGCCTAAGAAGAGATGCCGGGAAAAGAACTCGACAAATGCGATCTATAGTGGAGGGTATATCAGATTCGGCCCGGCCGAACATAACACGCTTTTACTTGTTTTATTGGGTTGCCCAAAAAGTAATTGCGGATTTAAAAAAAAAAATTAAATGCATTTTTAATAAAACTTAGAATGAACTTTAATCAAATATATAATTGCCATTTTGTTCGATAGCCTTTTGCCATCTTCCTGGCAAATTTAGTATTCCACGCTAATAGAACTTCTGGTCTTTGTCTGCAAAAAACTGAACCAAGTGCGATTTTATAGCCTCATCATTGCCGAAAGTTTAACCATTTAAGGAGTTCTGCAAAGATCGAAATAAATGCTAGTCTGATGGTGCAAGGTCAGGGCTATATGGTGGATGTATCAAAAGTTCCCAGCCAAACTCACTCAGTTTTTGGCGAGTGACCAAAGATGTGTGCAGTCTAGCGTTGTCCTGGTGGAATATGACACCTTTACGATTGACCAATTCTGGTCGCTTCTCCTTGATGGCTGTATTCAATTTGTCCAATTGTTGACAGTAAACATTGGAATTAATCGTTTGGTTCCTTGGAAGCAGCTCAAAATATACCACACCCTTCCAATCCCACCAAACAGACAGCATAACCTTCTTTTGGTGGATATTAGCCTTTGAAGTGGTTTGAGCTGGTTCACCATGCTTGGACCATGATCGTTTTCGACTAACATTGTTGTAAACAATCCATTTTTCATCTCCAGTTATGATTCGTTTTAAAAACGGATCGAATTCATTGCGTTTAAGGTGCATATCACAAGCGTTGATTCGGTTTGTTAAATGAATTTCTTTCAATACAAGTGGTACCCATATTGAAATTGACGCCAAACAAACAAATGTAAACAAAATTTCGCGCACTTTTTTTCTAAAGCAAGCGAAAAGTAACAGCTGATAACTGACAGAAGAAAGAATGCAATTACAGAGTCACAAGCCGTTGAAAAAATTTGTCAACGCCGAATATATTACTACTATATTACCGACTATTACTTTTTGGGCAACCTAATATAGTAATCTTAAGAAAATTCAAGCAAAAAAAAAAAATTAAAAAAATTTAAAAAATTATTTTTGTATGTGGAATTTAGTTATAAACAATAAAAACAAAACAAAAAATCAAAAGAAAATTTTTTATATGAAAAAAACATGATTTACAAAAAAGGTCGGTGGGGACCTTTTCACATGGCCGTGAAGTTCAGAACTGTCACTCATCGGAGGGTTAACCTGCATATCCAATGTGGAATAGGGTATCAAAAGGTCTACTTTGCTCGACTTTAGCCCGTCCTTTCATGTTTTATGACATTTAACCTATGAAAACAGCAGAAAATGTTTGCCGTTTTTGCAAAAAAAAATTTTTGCTTTCCCATTTCTTACCTTTTGTGGCTTGCAAATATTATCCTCTATGTCATGAAATTATAAGCATTAAATTTTTATTATTTTCATACAGGTTTTTTTTATTAATTTTTCTCTCTTGAAGTCTATTTTGTGTTTTTTTTCATTTATTTTTTAGATATTTTCTTCATATCGAATATTTAAAACTCAACCAAAAAAGATTTGCAAAGGAAAACCAAAAATCTTGGAATATTCTTTCCTCTTTAAGTAATACTAAGATTGCCTGGCTAATTACAATTAAAAGGATGTAATGTAGATAATATAAGAAAAAGGATTATCCTGGCCAATTAAGAAAGCACTGTGGAAAGGCTATTTACCAAAGAGGTTTGTGGTTAGAAGGGTTGAAAATGTTTAAATTTTGTTAAATTCCAAATGTCTTTGTGGTTAGAAGGGAAATCATTTGAGGAAATAGGATACTTAAATATAAGTATGTATGCATATATTTGACACTTAAATCGTTTATATGTTTAGTTTTTATGTATATTTTTAAACTTACACTTTAAATTCAGTTTAAACACTCATCTAATTGCATATCTTACACTTGATATCATTTGGTTTAGTTTTGGTTTCTGTTCAATTTTTTTTTTTGATACTTAAGGCTATTTGAGTTTAATATCATGATTTTATTGACATTTATGCTTAAACTACACAATCATATACAATCACAAAGATGGGTTTCCTTATACGAGTATATCCATAGAAGTATTGGGTTGCCCAAAAAATAATTGCGGATTTTTCATATAGTCGGCGTTGACAAATTTTTTCACAGCTTGTGACTCTGTAATTGCATTCTTTCTTCTGTCAGTTATCAGCTTCTACTTTTAGCTTGCTTTAGAAAAAAAAGTGTAAAAAAAGTTTATTTGATTAAAGTTCATTCTAAGTTTTATTAGAAATGCATTTACTTTCTTTTAAAAAATCCGCAATTACTTTTTGGGCAGCCCAATATTATGATAAAGTCTTATAATACACATACATCTTAACTTTTAAGTAGATTTACAGAGTTTTCATTCATGTGGTTGATTTTCTATGCACAAGGGTTTTAAAGCTAATCTAATGCCATTTAAGCAGCTTGAAATAAATATTCTGTACATAAAATTTTATTTTTTACTAACTGGACCGGGCCCGCTCCGCTGCGCCTACTTTTACTTTATATAGAACAAAATTTTCCTTGAAATATTTATTTTCGACAACTAAAGAGCTTTTAGTGCAATACCATGCTACGAAAATAGCATATCGCTTGACTAACAGTTTAACAATATAAGTGCCTTCATCTGGAGCCCATACGATCTGTATTGGTCTATGAATTTAAGTTTGGATGTAAGGTGTACTCCATTCTTGCAAATGCAAATTTTGCCCATGAACATTCCACTAAGGAAAGTTCAAAGGGCCAAACTTCTCACATATCAATGAGTGCAGTCCAATTTAAGTTTTAAGCTCAATGATAATGGGCCTCCTTTTTATAGCCGAGTACGAACGGCGTGCCGCAGTGCGACACCTCTTTGGGGAGAAGTTTAACATGGCATAGTACCTCAGAAATGTTGCCAGCATTAGGAGGGGAAAAGCACCGCTGAAAATTTTTTCTGATGGTCTCGCCAGGATTCGAACCCAGGCGTTTAGCGTCATAAGCGGACATACTAACCTCTGCGCTACGATGGCCTCCAATTCTTAAAATACTTTATCATGATGTCTGATTTAGGGGGTGTTTTCTGGGGTAAGGTGGTCCCCCATACACTTGGCCCTGAAAAAATATCAGCATTGTGCTTTACTCTCAAATACCATTTACTTAAACACCATATTGCCACTGGTTTTTGAGGGGAGTTTACTGGATGAGGCGCCCCCCCAAACACATGGCCCCAAAATTGGTTATCAAATTCGTTTTCTAATCTCAAATACTTTGCATTTGAGCCACATATTGGCATGGTCGAAAAATGTTCACCCTTTGGGGGGTGTTTTGGGGAAGGGGTAAAGCCCTAAATACATGGTCCTACATTTGGATATTAAATTCATATTCTACTCCTAAATACCTTCATTTGAGCCCCATGTTACGATGGTCAGAAAAAAATGGTGGGGTACTTTGGGAAAGGGGAAGACACGCAGAAAATTGGTCTCGAAAGTGGGTATCAATTCTTGCTTACCCCCCAATACCATTCGTTTAAGCCCCACATTGACATGATCGGTAAATATGCCCGATATAGGGGTGTTTTGGGGAGTGGCATGGTCCCCCAAACACTAAGCCCTGACAATATATCAGCAACGTGATCTATTCTCATATATGATTTATATATGATTTATTTGAAGCCCATATTAGCAATGGCCTCAAAATTGGAAATCAAATTCGTTTTCTAATCTCATTTGAACTCCTTATTGCAAAAGCCAGCAAATATGTCCGGGGTATGGTGTATGGGCCCTAAAGACTATGAATATCGAGCTCCACTCTCTTTAAGACCCAAATTGTCTTGTTGAGCAAATACGTCCTACTTGGGGGTTGTTTTGGTGGTGGGACGTCCCCTAGACAGTTGATCCCGACTGGTGATGTCAGATTCATGGTCTACTCCCAAATACCCTTCATTTGAACTCCATTTTTCCATAGTCGGCGAAAATTACCGGTTTGAGGGGTGTTTTGGGATATGTGGCGGCCACTTAGTGAATTGGCTTTGAAAATATATAACAGATGCGTATTCTACTCTAAAATACCTCTTTTTTGAGCCTCATATTGCAATGGTCAGCAAATACTTCCAATATGGGTGGTGTTATGCAGGGGGTTGGGGGGTGGCCCCTTGACACTTTTCCCGAACATTGATATTAGATTCGTGCTTTACTGCCAAAGACCTTCCATTTGAGCCCCATATTGCTATGGTCGTAAATTTTTCCCCTTTGGGGATGTTTTTAGTGAAAGGCGGCCCCCCAAACACTTGGTCCCATATTTTGATATCAAATTCGTTTTCTAATCTTAAATACCTTTCATTTGAATACCGTATTGCCATGGTCAGTAAATAAGTCCTATTTGGGTTGTGCTTTGGGGAAGGGGTGGACCTCCAGAAACTTGGTCCGACAATTGGATATCGAATTCATTTTCTAATTTTAAATACCTTTCATTTGGTCAGTAAATAAGTCCTGTTTGAGGTGTGCTTTAGGTAAGGAGTGGACCTCTAGAAACTTGGTCTTACATTTGGATATCAGATTCGTATTCTACTCTCAAATATCTTTTCTCTAAGCCCCACATTGCCATGGTCTGTAAATAAGTCTTGTTGGGGGGTTGTTTTGGCGAAGGGGTTGACCCCCAGAAACTTTGTCCCGAATTTGGATATCAGATTCGTATTTTACTCGCAAATACCTTTCATTTGAGTCCCATATTGCCCTGGTCGATAAATATGTCCGATTTAGGGATGTTTTGGGGCTTGGGGTGGTCCCCCTAGCACTTGGTCCGACAACTAGATATCAGATACATTTTCTTATCCTAAATACCTTTCATTTGAGTCCCATATTGTCGTGATTGATGTATATATATATATGTCTGGTAGGTTTTGTGGTAGGGCGTCCCCCCTAGATACCCAATCCGAAATTTGAATACAAAATTTTTGTTTGTAGGTTACTATAAGAGAGCACACAAAATTTCGCACCACCCATCTTCGAGATCTGGCGTTTCTGAAAAATAGGGTAAAGGGGAGGGTCTGCCCATCCTTCAGATATCAAAAAATGTAGTACCCTACTTTCACCACGGGATCATTATGTACCATCTGTGAAATTTTCAAGAAAATCGGTTAGCGAAAACCCCATATAACTCCCTTATGAAGCCATTTTCAGAGGTGACATCATAATGACCTAAAATATGGCCTTATTTCAGTTGGGCTGAGTTGAAAGTGTACGCCAGCAGGGAAGCACGGAACTCAAAAAGTACTTCGACAGCAGCAGCTAGTGGAGCATCTGAGGACGTGAGGTGGACGGCGCTTCATTAGTCCACCCACTATTTAATAGTCAAACGGCTCCAAAGGATGGCTTGTTTATCCATCACAGCTGCATTGAGGACGACACCATCTGACGTACTGATTTTGATGCTACATCTAATGCCTCTGGACATTGTGACTAGACAAATTGCAGCGACCACTGCCATGAGGTTAAGGGAGCTTTCTTATTGGTCATGTGGCGACTACAGACACTGGTTATCCTTGATACAATATCCGATATTCCAGGCAGCGTGAATTACACCCCACCTTAGCCGATTTTTGATAAAAAGTCCTATAACACTATTCCTGATAGAACCGATTGGAACTACAATATCCTTGGTAACAGAAGTTACATAGACTTTTATACGGATGGTTGTCAGACCTACAATGCTATATGGTGTAGTGGTATGGTGGACGGCGCTTCAATAGTCCACCCACTGTTTAATAGTCAAACGGCTCCAATAGATGGCTTGTTTATGCATCTGACGCACTGATTTTTATGCTACATCTAATGCCTCTGGACATTGTGGCTAGATAAATTGCAGCGACCTTGCAATAAAGGAAGTGGTAGAATGGCTAAGATATAATATAACGCCGATTGCCATAAATATCTTCAGACAGCCAGGCAGCCATTAAATCCCTGGAGAACGTATTTCTGAACATAAAAACCGCTCTCGACTGTCGCAGATCTCTCAATGAGATGGCTGAACAGTTCAAAACTCACCTGTTCTGGGTGCCGAGCCACAGAGATATCCCAGGGAATTGTACCCTACCCTACACATTCCAGGGATGCTGGAATCTGTGGGTATGCCTCTAGCGACATGTAAGCTAAGTTTTCAAGTCCAGGCCCGAAGGACAACGAATGATAGATGGTCACAAAGAGGGGGCTGTGAGTATTCCAAAACTATGTGGCCCAATGTAGACTCGAAGAGGTCTACTGCTTTGCTCTCAGCTTTTGTGTCCGTCATGACAGATCACTGTCTAATCGGAAAACATGCTGACAGACTGAAGGTGGCCAGCAACGACATTTGCAGATGCTGTGAGGACATCGAAGAAGTAGAGACTATGGAACACCTTCTGTGTGTGTGTCCCGCACTAGCAGTCAGAAGGAGTTTCACATTAGATTCTCATTTCTTTGAGAACCTTTCTGATTTAGCGGATGTGAGCATTCGCAAGTTACTGGGCTTTTTTAAGCGATCTGGATGGTTTGACGGTAGGAACTTGAAGGCATCTTCCTTCTTCTGTTCCTATGTCATCACAATGGACGAAAACGTCTAAGCGAGTCTGATGGCATATTGCCCCTTAAACCTAACCTAACCTTAAGGCTCGGGAAGTCAAATCGGGCGATCGGTTTATATGGGAGCTATACCAGGTTATAGACCGATTTGCACCGTACTTGGCACAGTTGTTGGAAGTCATAAAAGAACACTACGAGCAAAATTTCGGTCGTACAAATATTGCGGCTTCCAGGGGCTCATGAAGTTAAATCGGGAGAACGGTTTATATGGGAGCTTTATCAGGTTATAGACCGATTTGGACCATACTTGGCACAGTTGTTGAAAGTCATAACGGAACACCACATGCAAAATATCAGCCAAAGCGGACAAAAATTGCGTCGTATAAGGGCTCAAGAAGTCAAATCGGAAGATCGGTTTATATGGCAGCCACCTGATATGGCTGCCATATAAACCGATCTTCCGATCCATTAGGACCGTACTTGGCGCAGGTGTTGATAGTCACAACAGAACACTACGAGCAAAATTGCAGCCAAATCGTATAAATATTGCGGCATCCAGAGGGTCAAGAGGTCAAATCGGGAGATCGGTTTATATGGCAGCCATATCAGGTTTCAAATCCATTTGGACCATACTTAGCACAGATGTTGATAGTCACAACAGAACACTACGAGCAAAATTGCAGCCAAATCGGAATAGATTTTCAGCTTCCAGGGGCTCAAGAAGTCAAATCGGGAGATCGGTTTAAATGCCAGCTATATCAGGTTATAGACCGATGTGGACCGTAGGTGACACAGTTGTTGGAAGTCATAACAGAACACTACATGCAAAATTTCAGACAAATCGGATTAAAATTGCGGCTTCCAGGGTTTCAAGAAGTCTAATCTGGAGATCGGTTTATATGGGAGCTATATCTAAATCTGAACCGATCTGATCCATTTGCAATTCCCAACGATCTACATCGATATTAAGTATCTGTGTAAAATTCCAAGCGGCTAGCTTTACACGTTCGACCTCTATCGTGATTTCAACAGACGGACGGACGGACATGGCTAGATCGGTTTAGAACGACAAGACGATCAAGAATGTCTATACTTTATGGGGTCTTAGACGAATATTTCGAGGTTTTATAAAGGAAATGACTAGATTAGTATACCCCCAACCTATGGTGGTGGGTATAATATAAAAGTTTTTTAGTTCGACATCCGATTTAAATCACTTTTACCATGCAATTTGGTTAGAATTTAGCAAGTGATGAGCCGTCATGACTTTAAACATCCATCATACTAGGCATGATCCAAATCAACCCAAAATCCCATATTACATCCTTATTATTCCGTTTTCAGAGGTGATATCAAAGGTACCTAATAGATACGCCATGCATGAAGTGGCATTATGACCGCCCAACATCCTTGTTAAAATTGAGAAAATAATAATTACCAAAATTTTTATTTTGTTCCATTTCATCTTGTTTTCCCAATTAATGTTCATTTTTCTGCTTTCCAATTAAAATTTAATTTTAATGTTTATAAAAGCATATCGTTGGCCATTTTTCAAAATTTCACAAAATAAACGAATTTCCAAAACTTTGTTTCAACGACCTTTCATTTAGTGTCCATATATATTTTTCAATTAGTTCATTCTATTTGACATTCATTTAACAAATCCTTTGTGTTGTGAGATTTTATGTAGAAAATTACCCCCACACACACACACACACATTTGAATACAACTGAATATTCATACACTTGCGCATTGCTTATGGGGAAATTTATAATTTCTATTTATTTGCATAATTGTATGGCATTTATTTGTTTAAACTTATGACTAATATATGATACAAAAAAAGCAAAAAAACACACACACACACACACGCACACACTCTCTAATGCTAATTTATTATTCAATTAAATACAATAAAGGTCTACTAACACTACACTACAACTGCTGCTTGGTGGCATTGTTATTTATTTGCTTATTAAGTTCTGATTTGGTTTTTCTACTTAGTGTGTATAGCAGATATGTAAGACTTCTTGTAAATTCAATTCAATTCAATTTTAGTTGTTTTGTGTTTTGTGTATTTATTTTTTAAATTAACTTAAAGTGATAGTCTTTACAAGAATGTACATTGATATTTATACCCCCCAACCGAAGGATGGGGGTGCAAAATGAATATGTCATAGCGTTTGCAACACACGCAAATAGTAGGTGTGTTCGTGCACTAAAATTTTTTTACAAATTTACGTACTTTATAGTCCGATCTGAACCAAACTTAGATCAGATGCCGGGAGTCTTAAAATAACCCACTGTTTAAAATTTCAGCGAAATTGTGCAATTAATATAGCTTTTATGGGCTTCAGACCCTTTATCGGCTGATCAGTATATAAGGCAGCTATGTCTAAAAATAGTCCGATCTGAACCATATTTGGGTCAGATGTCGGGAAGCCTTAAGCTACTCACTGATTCAAATTTCAACGAAATCGGTTAAGAAATAAAGCCTTTATAGGCTTCAGACCCTTCTTTGGAAGATCGGTCTATAAGACAGCTATATCTTAATATAATCCGATCTGGACCATATTTGGGTCCTATGTTAGAAGGCCTAAAACTACTCACTGTTTCAAATTTCGGCGAATTCGGACAATAAATGAGCCTTTTATAGGCCCAAAACCTTAAATTAAGAGATCGGTCGATATGACAGCTATATCCAAATCTGGACCGATTTGGACCAAATTGCAAAAATATATCGAAGAGCCTAAAACAAATCACTGTCCCAAATTTCGGCGACATCGGACAATAAATGCGTCTTTTATGGACCCAAGACCTTAAATCGAGAGATCGCTCTATATGGCAGCTATATCCAAACCTGGACCGATTTGAGCCAAATTCAAGAAGAATGTTGAAAGGCCTAACACAACTCACTGTTCCAAATTTTAGCAAAATCGGCCAATAAATGCGCCTTTTATGGCCCCAAGACCTTAAATCGAGAGATCGGTCTATATGGCAGCTATATCCAATTCTTAACCGATCTGAGCCAAATTAAAGAAGGATGTCGAAGGAGCTAACACAACTCAATGTCCCAAATTTCAGCGAAATCGGATGATAAATGCGCTTTTTATACGCCCAAAATCTTAAAACCATATATCGGTCTATATGGCAGCTATATCCAATTCTGGACCGATTTGAGCCAATTTTAAGAAGAATGTTGAACACAACTCATTGTCCAAAATTTCGGCGAAATCGGACAATAAATGCGCCTTTGATGGACCCAAGACCTTAAATCGACGGAGCGGTCTATATGGGGGCTATATCAGAATGGTTGAGATCGGTTCATAACCTGATATAGCTGCCATTTAAACCGGTCTGGGATCTTGACTTCTTGAGCCACTAGAGGACGCAATCCTTTTCCTATTAGGCTGAAATTTTGCAAGGGGTGTTTTGTTATTTTTTTTTTTTTTCAAAGACTATGCTGAGTATGGTTGAAATCGGTCTTTAACCTGATATAGCTGCCATATAAACCGATCTGGGGTCTTGACTTCTTGAGCCTCTAGAGGGCGAAATTCTTATCCGATTCGGCTAAAATTTTGCATGAAGAGTTTTGTTATGGTTTCCAACAACTGTGTTGGGTATGGTTGAAATAGGTTCATAACCTCATACAGCTATAAATCGATCGGGGGTCTTGACTTCTTGAGCCTCTGGATGGTAAAAATTGTATTTTCTCTTTGCTTTATACTGCACTAAGCTATCTCTTCTTAGTGTTTTTATAATATTTTTTTTTTTTTTTGTTCAACATAGATCTTCATTTCAATTCACAACATTCATTTTTCAAGAAGAGCCATAAACTTTGCAGTCTATTCTAAGCATCTGTCTGTCAAGTCATTCTATTTGCCTGTCTAAGTTTCAAGATGCATTTACGTTTTCTCCAAAAAAAAAGCAAGGAATATTCCAGCACTTTGCCACACATGACATGTCAATGGATGTGGTTCATTCCATTTGGGGATACGAATATGTATTTTCGAAAAAAAAAACGGTGCAAGAAAAAGCAGCTGTCATTTGTAGTTTGGCTTTTACAAATGCAACTGCCACAACGAAGCAGCCATTGGTGTCTTTCCTCTTCTTTCACTCTGTGGGGAATGCATAATTTTTGTCTTCTTAAATAAATATTGCAGCAAAGCTTTTTGCTGTTGCATGTGGCATTAGATGCAAACATTGAAGCTGAAATAGACAGAGGATACATGTAAAAGGACCAGCAAACAACTTCCTTGTTATGCAAACTTTTGGTCCAAGCAAGAGCACAGCTTGCTGACAGACAAAATTGCATTTGAATTCCACTGTGGTCTGCCATTGGTGGTCGCTGTGGCTTGTTTTGGGATTTTCTGTTTTTAAATGCAAATTTTTGTTTGCTTTGGTGCAGTTTAAAGAAAACAGATTTTTATTATAGCTGCTGCTAAAGCGAAATTGTTGTGTATGAGGCAAATGTAAAGGAATTGAATATTAAACAGGGGTAACAGAAGCTTTGGTTTATTCGGGGAAAAAATGGTATGGGTATGAATTTTCTTAGTTTATCTGATAAAAGTGTTAACAAAACCCCAGAAAAATTTGTATCATTTGATACATAGAACAGACTTTTGTCTCCTTTTTTTTGTTTTTACCTTAAGAAAATCCTTTTAAACAAATTTGTCTATGCGAAAACCAATAATTTCCAATTTTAACCTTTTTCTCCCAAATTTATGACTGTTGGGTTAAGCCCTTATTGAATGCTACAATAAATTTAAATTTCATTTCTCTCTATATCTCTCTCTCTCTCACACACTCTCTCTGCCTTTCAAAGCCATATTCACTTGCCATACATTTTAATTAATAACAAATTTACACACATAAAGGCAAATGGCGCAAAATAAAACCACATTTCAGTAACGGAAATAAAAATAACATGAATTAAACAAAAAAAAAAAAAAGCAACCCACAACCAAATACGTCTCATTTTCATTTCCTTTTCTGTTTGTTTGGGCCTTTGCTCTGTTTTGGTTTTTTTCGCTGAACTTAAATGGGGTTAAGTCATGAAAGAAAAACCTCGGTAATGCCAACAACATCAACACAACAACTGGCGAAGGCAAAAAGTAACAGTAAACAAAAACAAAAAAAAAAAAAACAAGTAAAAGAGTACTAAGTTCGGCCATGCCGAATCTTATATACCCTCCACCATGGATCGCATTTGTCGAGTTCTTTTCCCGGCATCTCTTCTTAGGCAACACAAAGGATAAAAGACAAGATTTGCTCTGCTATTAGAGCGATATCAAGAAATGGTCCGGTTCGAACCACAATTAAATTATATATTGGAGAGCTGTGTAAAATGTCAGCCAATTCGAATAAAAATCGCCCTTTTAAGGGCTCAAGAAGTAAAATAGAGAGATCGATTTATATGGGAGCAGTATCAGGCTATAAACCGATTCAGACCATAATAATCACGTATGTTGATGGTCATGAGAGGCTACGTCGTACAAAATTTCAAAAAAAAAAAACGGATAATAATGGCGACCTCGAGAGGCTCAAAAAGTCAAGATCCCAGATCGGTTTATATGGCAGCTATATCAGGTTATGAACCGATTTGAACCTTATTTGCCACAGTTGTTGGATATCATAACAAAATACTTCGAGCAAAATTTCATTTAAATCGGATATTAATTGCGACCTCTAGCGGCTTGAGAAGTCAAGTCCCCCAGATCGGTTTATATAGCAGCTATATCAGGTTATGAACCGATTTGAACCTTATTTTGTCACCGTTGTTGAAAGTCATAATAAAATACGTCATGCATAATTTCAGCCAAATCGAATAGGAATGGCGCACTCTAGAGGCTCAAGAAGTCAAGTCCCCAGATCGGTTTATATAACAGCTATATCAAAACATGGACCGATTTAAAACCTAATTTAGCACAGTTGTTGAAAGTCATAGCGAAACACGTCAAGCAAAATTTCAGCCAAATCGGATGAGAATTGCGCCCTCTAGAGGCTCAAGAAGTCAAGATCCCAGATCGGTTTGTATGACAGCTATATCGGTTATTAACCGATTTGAACCTTATTAGGCATAGTTGTTGAAAGTCATAGCGAAACACGTCATGCAAAATTTCAGCGAAATCGGATAGGAATGGCGCCCTCTAGAGGCTCAAGAAGTCAAGATCCCAGATCGGTTTGTAAGGCAGCTATATCAAAACATGGACCGATTTAAAACCTAAATCAGCACAGTTGTTGGAAGTCATAGCGAAACACGTAATGCAAAATTTCAGCCAAATCGGATAGAAATGGCGCCCTCTAGAGGCTTAAGAAGTCACGTCGCCAGATCGGTTTATATGGCAGCTATATCAGGCTATGGACCGATTTGAAGCTTATTCGGCACAGTTGTTGGATATCATAACAAAATACTTGGTGCAAAATTTCATTCAAATCGGAAAAGAATTGCGCCCTCTAGAGGCTCAAAAAGTCAAGTCCCCAGATCGGTTTATATGGCAGCTATATCAGGTTATGAACCGATTTGAAGCTTATTTGGCATAGTTGTTGGATATCATAACAAAATACTTGGTGCAAAATGTCATTCAAATTGGGTAAGAACTGCGCCCTCTAGAGGCTCAAGAAGTCAAGACCCAAGATCGGTTTATATGGCAGCTATATCAGGTTATGAACCGATTGCAACCATATTTGGCACAGTTGTTGAAAGGAATACCAAAACACCACGTGCAAAATTTCAGTCAAATCGGACGAGAATTGCGCCCTCAATAGACTCAAAAAGTCAAGACCCTAGATTGGTTTATATGGCTGCTATATCAAAACATGAACCGATTTGGCCCATTTACAAGCCCAAGCGACCTACACTAATAAAAAGTATTTGTGCAAAATTTCAAGCGGCTAGCTTTACTCCTTCGAAAGTTAGCGTGCTTTCGACAGATAGATGAACGGACGGAAGGACGGACAGACAGACGAGCGGACGGACGGACTAACGGACAGACGGACGGACATGGCTAGTTCAACTTAAAATGACACGACGATCAAGATTATATATACTTTATAGGCTCTCAGACGCATATTTCCAAGTGCTACAAACAGAATGACGAAATTAGTATACACCCATCCTATGAGGGAGGGTATAAAAAAAAGTAAACTTAAGCGACTAC
Source organism: Stomoxys calcitrans (assembly GCF_963082655.1). Lineage (NCBI taxonomy): Eukaryota > Metazoa > Arthropoda > Insecta > Diptera > Muscidae > Stomoxys > Stomoxys calcitrans. Next base: position 56,666,548 of record NC_081553.1, read on the forward strand.
CTCAACTTGAAATGAGGTTAACACAAATCCATGGCAGAGATTTTTTTTTATTATGATTATGAATATTATGAAACATGAAGCTGCTTGCTGTCTGTGGTATATGATGTGGTTAAGAGATTCCCTTATGCCAGCAGCAACATTCAAGTGTTCTCTTCTTCGTCTCTTTCTCTCTCTGTGTGCTGTTATGTGCATATTTTTTTATTATGTTGTCTTTTTGTTGTTGTTGATGCTGCTGTGTGCTTACTGTGCGTAAGCTTGTTGTTGTTATTATTATTGTTATTTTTTTTTTTGCTGCTTTAGTAACTGAAGCCTTTGCAATAGTCATAATGAGATCTACACAGTGAGTGAGTGTGGGGGAGGGCCAGAGTGAGAGATGAATGGCCATGTAATAAAACCTTTGACACCGCAATCTAATGAATGTGATTTGTGGTTTAGTTGCTTTGTGCAATATGCTAGGCCATGAGCGAAGCAGGGGGTGAAATTGTTAAAAAAAAGAGAAAATTAAATTTGAAAATATTTTTTCGGAATATGACATTTTTCAATGTTTATTAAAATAAAAAATAATATATTTTAAATGTTTATAAACAGTGGGATAGAATTACTATGTAAAGCCTAGTGCTGACATCGATTGTGCGGAAAATGTTGCTTAACTTCAATTAAATTTTGTACAGTGTTGCTAACTTGTTTAGTTGTAATTGAACTTTTTTTTTTATTTGGCGTTTAAAGCGTTGTGTTGGTAGTAAACAGTTGTAGGTTGACATCATTGTTATCTTACGATTGTCAACCAAACTTAAAAGAAATTGAAATTTTCCAACTACAAGGCGTCCAATTTGTTTTGAAGAAAATTTAAAAGATAAAACAAAGAAATGGATTTAAATACAGAAGCTGCTGTATGTTTGGCAGCACAACATGAAACAATACAAAGAGGCGTATTAGGCGAGGCTAGACAACATGCATGCCGAAACGGTGACAGTTACGATGGACAGCTACCGGGTTAATGTAGTCCTTGGAATAAGACCGCCACCCATTGCACCTAAAGAAATATAACCCGATCTCCCGATTATATGGCTGAAATTTTGTGCGTAGATGACAAATAAGGTCTGAATCGGTGCATTAGCTTACATAAAAACCAATCTCCCGATTTTATTGCTTAAGCCATCATAAGTCTCAATTTTTATCCGATTTGACTGAAATTTTGTCTTCAATATCAAAACCATTAATGGTCCGATTAGGTTCTTAACCTAGTATAGCTCCAACAGCATAGCAATTCATGTCCATTATCCTCTTTTTGCTTTGAAAAAAATACCAGGCAAAGAACTTGACACATGCGATCCATGGTCTAGGGTATATAAGATTCGGCTCCGCCCTTTCCATGGTTCAAAGAAGCTCTTTGCATCTTCTAACCACTCCCTACTTCACATAGTTCGACTCCAGAGTCTGCAGCCTGGCTGATATGTAATCATTCGCGCCGCTTATATTATGCCGCCAAGCCTCATCTTCATTTTCCAGGAGAAAATATGGGCACTGTCAATACGCCGACTGCTACCGTCATACCTTCCATGTATGAGTCACAAATGGCAAACTTAAGCGTGGTAGGTCAATACTATCACTGATCCCCTTCAGGGTATTGTCTAGATGGGCAAGGGCAAATGGGCTTGGCATAAAGCTCAGAAATACAGAGCGAGTATTGTTCACCAGAAGAAGAACGTATGACGAGTTCTGGGGACTGGTCCTTAATGGAGTGGAGTTGCCTGGGCGTTATTCTTGACCATAAATGGAACGGGAGAATGAATGTTGAGGAGAGATTTAAACGGAGTCTGAGTGCGATCCATTTATGCCGCAACTCAATAGACAGGAGTTGGAAACATAGGCCATCAGCGGTCCGCTGGATGTACTCTGCTGTGGTTTACTGATCTTCACCTATGAGCACTCGGTATGGCCCCGGGTCGTGGAGAGGGTGAGTCTACCCGGTATGATGGAGAAGGTGTAGGATATTGCGGCAAAGCTGATATCGGAGGCGAGGAGTAGTGCTCCAAGAGCAGCACTACATTTACACTCGGAGAGCGTGTCGTTGAGGTCTGCCTTCTGACTGATGTAGTAAGGCACATGGCACTCTTCGGATTTCGGGCATTCGTTTGTTTTGCGGAAGGCCGATGGCGTGGGACGACGACGTGGCATTGGCGACGCGACGGATTGTATACCGGGCGGATCTTTCTTCATTGGCGAATTGAAGTTTGTCTTCCCGGAGCGGTAGCTTCGGGGTGGAAGCGTCTCGAACTTTTCCGGTCCCTCTTTTTACAGCGATTGGTCCAAGTCTAAGATGGAGTGTCTTTCATTATCCAGAATATGCTACCCAAAAAAAAAAAAAAAATGAAAAAATACAACACAAAATAAAAAGACAACATTTCATAAAAATTTAAACTAAAACTTTTTGTAAATAGCTGATTGTCATTGTTCGCTGGAATTAATTTAATTTTACAATGCTGCTATCAACATGTTGCGAACATGTTGTACTGTATTTTACAATATTGCTATCAACATGTTGCGATCATGTTGTACTATGTACTGCTTATTTGAAAAAGTTTGTAGTCATTTCGCAATAGTTTTTTATAGGGCGTTTTGACAGTTGCTGGAACGAAAACTCGAAGTCAGTACTAGGCTTAAGTGACAAGAATTGTAGAAAAACATCAAACTGTCATTGCTGCCGCAAAATCTATGCAAAATTTCAGCCAAATTGGATGAGAATTGGGCGCTCTATTGCTTTCGACAGACGGACGGACATGGCTAGATCGACTTAAAATGACACGACGATCAAGATTATATATACTTTATGGGGTCTCAGAAGCATATTTCGAGGTGTTACAAACAGAATGACGAAATTAGTATACCACCATCCTGTGGTGGGGGATATAAAAAAATCATTCAGCAAAATCTGATAGTGGGCATATTAGACCATTATGGCAATATGTGACTCAAATATAAGGTCTTCGAGTGAAGATTACGAATATGGTATTAAAAATGAGGTCAAGTGATTTAATTTTTTGATATCGGAAGGCGGGCGGACTCTCCCCCTTATCACAAAAACAAAACCCAAAATCAAAAGTTGCCCGATCGGGACTATATGGGTAACAAATGAAAGGTATTGAAGAGTAGAATACAAATATGGTATTAAAAATTGGATCCAAGAACCCAGGAAGTCTCCCCAACTCCAAAACTCCTCCCAGCAGATATATTGGACGTTCATGCTAATATGGGGCTCAAATGAAAGGTATTCCGGAGTAGATTACAGTGGCATTTAAAATCAGATCGAAATATAGGGGGTCACTCAACCCCACAAAAACGCCCCAAATGGGCATATTAGGCAATCATGACTACATGGGACTCGATTTGTTTGTTTGTTCCGTATAGACTCAAAATCCGCAGAATCGATTTTCACGAAATTTTCGCAGATTGTGTAGATTGGTCGGGAAGGAAACATAGACTACATAATTTTTCGATATTGGTAAGGGGGGGGGGGGGGGGGGGAGGGGGGGGGGGGCCATCCTCCTCTTAACCCCAAAAACACCACCCAAAACCAAAAGTGGATCGATCGGAACTATATGAGTATCAAATGAGAGGTATGTAAGAGTAGAATACGAATACGAATTTTAAAATTTGGATCCAAGTACCCAGCGGGCCTCCCCAACCCCAAAACTCCCCCCAAACAGTCATTTTAAACGTTCATGTCAATATGGGACGCAAACGAAAAGTATTTGGGAGAAGATTACGAATATGGCAAGAAATTAAGTCCATCTAATGGGAGGTGACCCCAACCCCGAAAACCCACCAAATGGGGATATTAGCCGACCGTGGCTATATGGGATTCAAATGAAAGCAATTTTGAAGTAGATTGAGGAAAATGAGATTAAAAATTTATGTTATAGAATGAAGGTGGCGCTTAACCCCCTTAAAACACCTCAAATAAGTTATTTGACCCATCATGACATTATTGGAACTCAAATGAAAGGTATTTGAGAGTAGAAAAGGAATCCTGTTTTGGGGCCAAGTGTTTGGTGGTAAGCTCCAAAGCACCCCCTAAACTGAACTTATTTCGAGAAGAACAGGGGTCAGCCATTAGAGAACAGGGGCAAACTTCTCACATATCGATGAGTGCTGTCCTATTCAAGTTTCAGCTCAATGATAAAGGACCTCCTTTTCATATCCTAGTCCCAACGGCGTCCTGCAGTGCGACACCTCTATAGGGAGAAGTTTTTACATGACTTCTCTTCATGTTATAAAACCTCACAGATCGACGCCAAAATTAGGAGAGGATAACCACCAACTTAAATTTTTTTCCAATGTTCTTGCCAGGATTTGGCAAACTTTTGACTTGTAAATGAGCGCTGTCCGATTCAAGCTTAAGCTCAGTTAGAAGGGACTCTCTTTTTATAGCCGAGTTCAATAGGCGTGCTATTATTTTATTGTCAGGATTCGAACCCAGGCGTTTAGCATCATCGACAGACATGCTAACCTATTTAATACGATGGCCTCCTATTCTTTCGCTCAGGGGTTGCTGCCTCAGCATACCAGCATAGTTCCTTTTTCGTCAAGGGGTAGTCACATCCTGGAGACGAGGCACTCCAGTAAGAACCTCGTACTTGGGCTCTGTTTTACCAGAACTGTCTTCATTACCGATCGGTGTGGGTGAGGTGTAATCAGTGCTTGATTGCTTTACGACAATACGGAAGGGCAGTCCTACTAGAGTGCAGTCCTGACTACGTTGCAATATGCTGTGCTACCGGTCTAGCTTCGCACCCCGATGTTTTCAACTTCCTACTTTATGACCCCATAGTCATTTTCTGAGCAACGCAGCGTCGGCACCCAAGCTCCCAGTGACTGGGAATGCAAACCTATTGCCACTTAAATGATCTTCTAGCCCAGGAAACAAAACTGACCAACATTTGGAGTTTTACAGTGGTGCTGCTTGAGTATCGCCCACGAACTGGAGGTGAGAAATGGCCTTTTTTCTTTCACCATTCCCTGGAGTATAAATCTATCACGATTGCGCTTAACACTAATGATCCCTAGTTAGAAGACCTGTAATACTGGGAGCTACACACCGCCTGCGGAATTTGTTGTACTACAGGTTGTAAGCCTGACAGTTGACCTATTATCCGGCTATAATACTTTGGTACTGGGATAGCTATGGTAACTTTCCCTAGTAAACTGCAAGAGGGGCATGACAGAGCAGATGGATGGCCTCACGTTTGGCACAGTGTAGGAGGATGCCAGCAGCAAATTTTTGGGTGATTGCGGTAGTTCGCCGGACATTTCCATTGAGTCGCCTGGTCGGGTAAATAACGTTTCCAAGCAACCTGCCATATCATTAGAATCAGACCACCTGCCCATAATTCTCGCCATCCGACTTTAGATCCTCTGAACACGGGATACATGAATCCAAAAAAAAAAATATATCTTTAGACAACATTTTCTCTAAACATTATTTTCAAAGGCCCTTCATTAAAATTTTTTAAGGAAAGCTTGAACAAATCGGTCCAGCCGACATTTATAGCCTTCCAGCTCGGCAAAGTCTATTTTCTAGGAAGTAGTGTTTGATAAAATTAGTTTTTTCTCCAACTATCATTTCCAAATAAACAACAGACCCATTATTACAAAATAACAAAAAACCAATGCAACATCATGCTCAACATAATCATAAAGTATGTCATTTTAAGCCATGAAGTGTGTGAACGAACACCGTTTGTAGATCCCTTGAAGTCCTTAGAGTTATTTATATTCCCAACACACACACACACACGCATACACATCATAACACTACACAACACACACTTGCACACACCTGTGACCAAAAACTCATTTGTCCTTTTTGTTGGACCACATTCTAAATATAGAAAAAAACAAAACATAAACACTTTCAAACATACTCCTACTTCAATACAAAAGGACATTTATGAGTTGTAGAAAAAACCAGGAAAATGAAAGCATACTTTAAGTCTAACATTTATAACAAACTTTAAATCAACTCTAGGAAAATTTTATGTAAATGTGAGGAGAAAAACGCAAAACGATGGAAAGAGGGTAAACAAAAAACGTTTTCTAACACGCAGAGGAGCCGGCCAGCAGCTGCCTGCATAAAACTTTGTCTCTGCATACGAACAAAGTTTTATATGAAATCATAGATTAAAGGAAAACACTAGATGCTAACCAGGATGATGGCAAAGATGAACGGAAGAAAATAAAACGAAATCAAAAAGTAATCCTTTGTTGTTTCAGCAAACAACCAACCAAGCAACCATCGCCATCATTGAGACAATTGAGATAAAAAAAAGTAATAACAAGTGTTTCAGTTTGTTGCAAGAAATAAGACAATAAAAAGTGAAAGACAAAGGAAAAAACAACAGGACCAGCCTTGTGTTTTGCCATGAGAGTCTTTCATTGGTAAATAAGATACAAATAAGATATGAAAAATTCATTTTTCTATGAAAAATTCATTTTTCTATGAAAAATTCATTTTTCTATGAAAAATTCATTTTTCTATGATAAATTCATTTTTCTATGATAAATTCATTTTTCTATGAAAAATTCATTTTTCTATGAAAAATTCATTTTTCTATGAAAAATTCATTTTTCTATGAAAAATTTATTTTTCTATGAAAAATTCATTTTTCTATGAAAAATTCATTTCTCTATGAAAAATTCATTTTTCTATGAAAAATTCATTTTTCTATGAAAAATTCATTTTTCTATGAAAAATTCATTTTTCTATGATAAATTCATTTTTCTATGAAAAATTCATTTTTCTATGAAAAATTCATTTTTTTATGAAAAATTCACTTTTCTATGAAAAATTCATTTTTCTATGAAAAATTCATTTTTCTATGAAAAATTCATTTTTCTATGAAAAATTCATTTTTCTATGAAAAATTAATTTTTCTATGATAAAATTCATTTTTCTATGAAAAAATTCATTTTTCTATGAAAAAACTCATTTTTCTATGAAAAAATTCATTTTTCTATGAAAAAATTCATTTTTCTATGAAAAAATTCATTATTCTATGAAAAAATTCATTTTTTTATGAAAAAATTCATTTTTCTTTGGAAAAATTAAAGCTTTTAGGAACCGAACAAGGATGATCGAGAGATCACATGGGAGCTATATAAGGTTATAGTGATTCTATGGTGAAGGAATCCTTGAGGAGCTTTAAACCATTCAAGTCACCCGGACCTAATGGAATATTTCCGGCGTTACTACAGAAAGAGGCAGACTATGTGGCGCCTCATCTGGCCAATATTTTCACAGCTTGCCTAGGACTAGCATTTACTCCGAAAGCCCGGCAGGAGGCAAGGATGGTGTTTATACCCAAGCCTGGCAAGGCAAGTTATGCCACACCAAAGGCCTACAGACCCATAAGCCTTACGTCATTTCAACTCAAAACCATGGAACGTATTGTGGACACCATGATAAAGAGTAAGACACCCAGCGAACTGCTCAAATACAAACAGCATGCCTATGTCAAGGGAAGGTCGGTGAAGACTGCCCTGCACGAGGTTGTGCATAAAATCGAAGAATCCTTCGATGCCCAAAACGTGCACCCTGACGGTATGCGTTGACATCGTGTGGGCTTTTAGCAATGTACGGAGTGATACACTGATCCAATCCTTAGACCAGTACCGGGTGGATCCGGTCCTTAGAGACTGGATAAGCCATATGCTGAGGAATAGGTGGATAAATTGTGTGTCCCATGACATGGAAAGTGGCTCTGGGCACTCCATAGGGGGTCATTTTATCGCCACTCCTATGGGTGACCACCATAAATGACCTTTTACGAATGCTCAATGACAAGGGATGTTGGGCTCTATGTAGACGGGCCGTAGGCTCGAAATAGGGCCTGAATCCGAGAATAGTCCATTGGTCTACAGGAGCCTGACCTGTAGACCCAGTGGATAGTCCACTGAGTAAGGCCAATACTTACTTAGGCCTCAGTAGTTTGATGGACTGCTCTGGAGAAAAAGCGCAACATAAGGACCATACAACAGGTTCAGAGAACATGTTGTCTTGTCATCGGCGGAGCTATGGGAACCACGCCCGCTAGGGCTCTGGAGACTATTCTAGATATCCGCCCCATTGACATACAGATTAAGTTTAAGGCAGCCACTGTGGCTATGAGACTTAAGGCGATGGGAGAATGTATTGAGGATGGGAGCAGCTCATACCATGGTGGTATAATCGAGGCGACGATAGGAAACCTGGAAGGAAGGGAAGAGGTTTCCGATCGGATACCTGAGATGAACCTTGAAGTCGAGTGCGAGGCACAGCTGCCATCGGCACAGTCTTGGATTGACGGAACCCCAGTATTGCCATCTGGAAGATCATGTTACACGGATGGATGAAAGTTAGAGGACAGAGTGGGCCAGGGGGTCTATATTGAGAATCCAGGGACTGAGATCTGTTTTAGAATGCCTGACCATAATATGGTGCCGCAGGCGAAGATCCTGGCGATCACGGAATGCGTGAAATGGTGTGGTGCTAACGCGAGGATGTCGAGTATGAACATCTTTACCGCAGTAAAATTGCCATAAGGGCAATAACAACCAGGAGGGTAAGGTCACGAACTGTTTTGCAGTGTAAGAAGGAGATCAACGCCTTCTCTGAGGATAGCACAATCCGCATTGTTTAGGTGCCGGGCCATAACGGAGTAAGGGGAAATGAAAGTGCAGACGATTTGGCGGTGAAGGTCAGAGGACTGTCGTAAATAAACTTGGTTAACCCGAAGCATTTTGGGGCGACGCAGTTCGTGTTAAGGGAGTGGGCGACAAATGCGCATGCAAAATTGCGGAATAGCGAAACAGTCTCTAGGACGGCGAAAATCCTATGGGGGGATCCAGATCGTGAAAAGACGAGACTATTACTGAAAGGAAGTAAAAAGGGGAGCTAGATCAGGTAATAGACCGATTTGGACCGTACTTGGCACAGTTGTTGGAAGTCATAACAGAACACTACGTGCTTAATTTCAGCCAAATCGGACAAAAATTGAGGCTTGTCATGGTTCAAGAAGTCAAATCGGGAGATCTGTTTATATGGGAGCTATATCGGGTTATAGACCGATTTGGACCGAACATGGCACGGTTCTGTCTTAAAAAAATATACAACATGCTGAATTGATGAAAAAAATACGGATTCTAGGGGCTCAAGAATTCAAATCGGGAGATCGGTTTATATGGCTTTATATAAATCTGAACCGATATGGCCCATTTGGTATTCCCAAAGACCTACACCAATATTAACTATCTGTGCAAAATTTCAATCGGCTAGCTTTACGCCTTTGACCGTTATCGTGATTGGGACAGCCGGTCAGACGGACGGACAGACGGACGGACAGACGGACGGACGGACAGACGGACGGACAGACAGACAGACGGACGGACAGACGGACGGACAGACGGACGGACAGATGGACGGACAGACGGATGGACAGACGGACGGACAGACGGACGAACAGACGGACGGACAGACAGACGGACGGACATACAGGCGGACGGACAGACGGATGGACGGACGGACATGGCTAAATCTACTCAGAATGCCGAGGCGATCAAGAATATGTATACCTTAGCTTTGTCTTAGAGGAATATATCGAGGTGTTACAAACGGTATGACTAGATTAGTATCTCCCCATTCTATGGTGGTGGGTATAAAAATAACTTGAATTTTTCATAAAATATTAAATTTTTCATAGAAAACAAAATTTGTTAGAAAAAATTATTTTTCATAGTTTTCACTGCACATTTCATGTCTTATAAAAAAATATTTTTTTTAGAAAAATTAATTTTTTATAGAAAAATGTTTTTTCATGTTCATATTTTTTGAAAAATGATATTTTTTTTATTGAAAATTGATTTTGATTTATACAATGTCTCCTAACCACTTTCTTTCCTCTACTATGATGGCAAAAAAAGTAAAAAAAATATATATCTCCATACCCCTAATATTTCTATGTTAAGATTTCTTTGTAGTTGCTTGTCAGTGGTTTTTGTTGTGTGGTGATGGGGGGCTACAAAGACCAAGGGGACAACTAAAAACCAATATCCTTAAGTGTTTTGAGAAGAATATCATAAAACAATAATAAAAAAATCTCCTTGAGTATTTATGTTGCCTGTGACAATAATCTAAGCCTTAAAGTATGCTACAAATATGCTTAACTATAAAAACAGCCTTAAGATACACACACACACACACACAACATTGACATAAATAAACTTAGTAATACTGGCAAACATTGGGAAGGTCATTCATTCATTCATTCATTCAATACTTGAAGTTGATAAAATACAAAAGCAAAGAATTGTTGCATGAGAAAACAATTCGAGCGATTCATGGCCACAGATAAACAATGCGTGGCCAAAGAAATACTCTTACACTACAATTAAATGTAATTTATCAGGATGTTATTTTTGTGGTAGTAGTCTTTGTGAGGATATTTTTGGTGGCGAACACCGTTACACCACAACAGCAGTACAATACAAATAAGATAAATAGGAAAAGTTTTGTTAACCTAGCTAGTACTGGTATTGTGATTTGTGGTATGCTTTTAGGCATTCGCAATTAAGATTTTTGTTTGCATAAGGTTAGGGAGTCCACAAAAAAAAGAAAGCAAAAATAGAACTGTCGCATTGCTGCTGTCTATGATTATGTGGTGGAGTAGGTACAGCTTTGGGTTGTCATGACTATAACACATCCTTAGGGCTTACATTTCATGTTTACTTTTGTTTTCTTCTCTCGCTCTCTCTGCTCAGCCTTAGACCTTAAATAAATATATTCACCCATTATGCCGGTGTTGGTTTTGTTGATCATGATGTTGGTTAAGATGTTGTGGCCGTTGTCTTGTAATTCTGTTTGTCCAGCAAACGGAAATGGTTTTTGTTTCTCCATGTCTGTCTTGTTGCCAGCCTCAGCCACTTAAGGCCATTAATGTTGTCCGTCTTCCTAATGATGATGTTGGGGCGATGTGAGTGTGTGTGTGTAACTGTTTTATCTCTTGGGCCTTCCAGGCTTTTGGTTAACGATGTTGGTCAGCGATCAACTTTTTGGCCTGTAATGAGTGCGAAATCCCTGAAAGAAATAAAAGAAGATACCCGTAAAGCAAACAATAAAAAAATGCAAATGGTTGGCATAGCATAGGAAAGAAAACTGTCACTACTTTTTGGACACGTTTAGTTAACAAGCAAATGTGTAATTTTTCTTAGATTTTCTAAAGGGACTGCATGTTGGATCTGATAATGTTGGCTTGCCAGTTATTTTACTTCGAAGATGCTTGGGGTCATTGACCCTTGACTGTGTATGTATGAAATAAGTTTTGTTTGGGTGATTTTGGGGACGCTGACAAGAAATTATTTCCTTAATATTGCAACAGGTGTTAGAAGGGTTTATCTTCTTATATATCTTCTTACATAAAATTCAATTTGTGTTTGTTTGTTTGTTTGTACCGTATAGACTCAAAAACGGCTGAACCGATATAAACATAGGCTATATAATTTTTGGATATCGGGAGGGGGGGCGGACCCTCCCCCTTACCACAAAAGGACTACCCAAAAATAAAAGTGGACCGATGGGGATAATATGGGATTAAAATGAAAGGTATTCAAGAGTTGAATACAAATTTCATAATAAAAGTTGGGTCCAAGTTCCTGGGCGGCCGCCCCAGCCCCAAAACCCCTCAAAATAGGTTTATTTTTGCGATCATGACAATATGAGACTCAAATGAAAGGTATTCGGGAGTAGATTACGAATATGGTCAGGAAGTAGGAATAGGCTTTATAATTTATTGATAACGGAAGGGGGGGCGGACCCTCCCCCTTACCACAAAAGGACTACCCAAAAATAAAAGTGGACCGATGGGGACTATATGGGATTCAAATGAAAGGTATTCAAGAGTTGAATACAAATTTCATAATAAAAGTAGGGTCCAAGTTCCTGGGGGCCGCCCCAGGCCCAAAACCCCTCAAAATAGGTTTATCTGTCGATTATGACAAAATGGGACTCAAATGAAAGGCATTCGGGAGTAGATTACGAATATGGTCAGGAAGTAGGAATAGGCTTTTTAATTTATTGATAACGGAAGGGGGCGGACCCTTCCCCTTTCCCCAAAAGTACTACCCAAAAATAAAAGCGGACCGATATGGGACAATATGGGATTCAAATGAAGGTATTCAAGAGTTGAATACAAATTTCATAATGAAAGTAGGGTCCAAGTACCTGGGCGGCCGCCCAGCCCCAAAACCCCTTAAAATAGGTTTATCGGACGATTATGACAACATGGGACTCAAATGAAAGGTATTCTGGAGTAGATTAGGAATATGGTTAGGAAGTAGGAATAGGTTTTATAATTTATTGATATCGGAAGGGGGGGGGGGGGGGGGCGGACCCTCCCCCTTGCCACAAAAGGACTACACAAAATCAAAATTGGACCGATAAGGACAATATGGATATCAAATGAAAAGTATGCAAGTGTACATAACGAATCTGGTATACAAATTCATGTCAAAGTATAGGGGGTAACCCCGCCCCCAAAAAAACACCCAAAATGGGCACATTAGCCAATCACGGATATATGGGACTCGGTTTGTTTGTTCCGTATAGACTGAAAACCGTTCAGAACCGATTTTCTCGAAATTTTTGCATATTGTGTAGGTTGGTCTGGAAGGATATATAATTTTTCGGTATCGGAAAGGGGACGGACCCTCCCCCTTACGCCAAAAACTCAACCCAAAATCTAAAGTGGACCGATCGAGGCAATATAGGTATCAAATGAAAAGTATTGGAGAGTAGAATTCGAATATGGTATTAAAATTTGAGTCTAAGTACCCATTGGCACGCCCCCACCCCAAAAATCCCCCAAACAGACATAATGGACGTTCATTTCAATATGGGGCTCGAATTAAAGGTATTCGGGGGAAGATTTCGAATCTGGAATACAAAATCAGATCGAAGTATAGGGGGTCATGACACCCCTCAAAAACGCCATTAGACCCCATTATGACTATATGATACTTGGGTGAACCGATTTTCTCGAAATTTTCGCATATTGTGTAGGTTGGTCTCGAAGGAAACATAGGCTATATAATTTTTCGGTATCGGAAGGGGGACGGACCCTCCCCCTTATGCCAAAATCTACACTTAAAATCAACAGTGGGTCGATCGGAACAATATAGGTATCAAATGAAAGGTATTGGAGAGTAGAATACGAATATGGTATTAAAATTCGAGTGTAAGTACCCTTCGGGCCGCCCCAACCCCAAAACACCCACAAACAGACATAATGGACGTTCATTTCAATATGGGACTCAAATGAAAGGTATTTGGGAGTAGATTTCGAATCTGGCATTCAAAATCAGATCGAAGTATAGGGGGTCATGACACCCCTCAAAAACGCCATTAGATCCATTATGACCACATGATACTTGGCCAAACCGATTTTTTTTAAAATTTTCATAGATTGTGTACGTTTGTCTGGAAGGAAACATAGGCTGTATAATTTTTAGATATCAGATGGAGGCGGACTCTCCCCTTACCCCAAAAACGCCACCCATATCCGAAAGTGGTCCGATGCGCACAATAAGGGTATCAAATGAAAGGTATTGGAGACCAGAACACGAATATGGTATAAAAATTTGGGTCCGAGTGTCCCGCGGGCCCTCCCCAACCCCAAAACTCCTCTAAACAGATATATTCGAAGTTCATGTCAATATGGGACTCAAATGAAAAGTATTAAGCATTAGATTACAAATATGGCATAAAACATTACGTCCAAGTAATGGGAGATCGCCCACCCCCAAATACCCCCCAATGGGCATATTAGCCGACCATAGCTATATGGAACTCAAATGAAAGATATTAGAGAGTAGATTACGAATATGACATTAAAATTTGCGTTCAAGTCTAGGTGGCGCTTTTCCCCCTAAACATACGTCAAATGGGTTATTTGACCCATTATAACAACATGGGACTCAAATGAAAGGTATTTGAGAGTAGAAAACGCATTTGATATCCAATTTTGGAGCCAAGTGTTTTGGGGTACGCCCTTAAGCACCCCCCTAAACTTAAATTAATTTCTGTTTGGGAATAAAGAACGAATTTGATATCAATTTTCAGTGCAAAGTGTTGGTGGCCGCCCAGCCCCAAAACACCCTCCAAACGTTTCATATTTACCAGCCATGACAATATGGGGCTTAAAAGGGATTTGGAAGTGCAGCACGAATTTGATATCCATATTTGAGTCGAAAGATATTAGAGAGTTAAAGAAGGCGCAGCGGAGCGGGCCCGGTTTGGCTAGTATGTTATAATACCTAACTAACAAACTCATAACACTAAGAGAGAGGGCAATATGCTATGGAAGCCTTGTGCAGCCAGCTTTGATTTTAATCAAAGTCCATGATCTGTCCCTACAAAATGTGTCAGTGATTTTCTACTTAATTGGAGGTTTCATAGTATGGTTGAATCAAGGGCCCATTATCGGAAAGTTTTACATATAACTCTTATACGCTGTTACTTGGTTTAACCCATCGATTCCTGTTGCTTAATTATTCTTCTTGGCTGCAAGAGTTACTTCGGCATTCTCTACCTCATTACCATTACACCAGCCCTGATCCTATAATGGATTTATTGATGGTCTTTAGGTCTCTATGATCTTTAGGAGACAAATGGAGAAGCTTTATCAGCTTATATGCCGATTTGGATCATACCTGGCATATTTCTTGGAAGCCTTTATAGAAGTCATTGTGCAATATTTTAGCCACATTAGTTAAGGAATGCGCTCTCTAATTGCTCAAGAAGTTATATCGGGAGATCGGTTTATATAGGACATATGGACCGATTTGATCCATTTACAATCCCATCCGATTTACGTCACTAAGGAGTATTTGAGGAAAGTTTCCAGCAGATAGCTCCACTCTTTCGACAGAAAGAAGAACGGACGAACAGACAGAGCTAAAACGACCTAAAATGTCATGGTGATCAAGGTTAGACAAATATTTCAAAGTATTTGTAATGTAAACAAAAACAAGTTTGAGGCGTTGGGTCAATGATCCTTTCCTCCAATTACAAAACACATTGAAGTTGGAGAAAGGATGATATGGACGATCCCCGGAAATGTTTAAAGGACCATAATTTTCTAATCTGCCCACATTGTATTACATCTACCACGATACGCGACACGAGTTTCTCTGAGTATTTGTGGTTAGTCGGAGTCTTAAACAGATTATCTCCAGATTTTCACTGTGAGAGGGAGGCCAGCCACGACTCACATTAAATTATGTGCATTGTGCGTTCTTATACCCACCACCATAGGGGGGGTGTATAAAAATCTAGTCATTCCATTTGGAACATCTGGAAATATTGATCTATGTGAAGATTTCATAAAGTATAGGTATTTTTTGTCGTCTCCACATTCTGAGTCGATCTAATCATAACCGTCCGTCTGTCCGTCGGTCGAAATCTCGACAGCGGTCGAACCTAGTAAACCTAGACGCATGAAATTTCGCACAGATGCTTAATATCGATGTAGGTCGTTGGGGATTGCAAATGGGCCATATCGGCTCAGGTTTAGATATAGCTCCCATATAAACCGATCCCCCGATTTGACTTTTTGAGCCCTTGCAAGCCGCAATTTTTGTCCGATTTGGCTAGAGTTTTGCACGAAGTGTTCTGTTACGACTTCCAACAACTGTGCCTAGTACGGTCCAAATCGGTCAAGAACCTGATATAGCTGCCATATAAACCGATCTCCCCATTTGACTTCTGAGCCCCTGGAAGCCGCAATTTTTGTCCGATTTGGCTAAAATTTTGCACGAAGTGTTCTGTTACGACTTTCAACAGCTGTGACAAGTACGGTCCAAATCGGTCAAGAACCTGATATAGTTCCCATATAAACCGATCTCCCGATTTGACTTCTTCAGCCCCTGGAAGCTTCAATTTTCATCCGATTTAGCTGAAATTTTGCACAAAGTTTTCTGTTATGAGTCTTAACATCAGAGCCAATCACGGTCTAAATCGGTTTTTAACTTTATATTGCCCCCATATAAACCAATCTCCCGACTTGACTTCTGGAGCCCCTGGAAGTCGCAATTTTCTTCCGATTTGGCTGAAATTTTGTACTTGGTGTTCTGCTATGACTCCCAACAACTGAGCCAAGTACGGTTTAAATTGGTCAAGAACTTGATATAGCTCCCATTTAAACCAATCTCCCGATTTGACTTCTAGAGCCCTTACAAGCCGCGATTTTTATCGGATTTGGCCGAAAATTTTGCATATAGTGTTCTGTCATACTCTCAACAATTACGCCAAATACAGTCAAAATACAGTCGGTCTATAACTAGATACAGCTCCCATATTTTAGCAGAATCCATGGTGATGGGTTCCCAAGATTCGGCCCGGCCGAACTTAGCACGATTTTACTTGTTTTACAGTAAATCCTATTGTGCATTAGTTCCACGGTGCGTATGTGCAACATAAATTGTGGCTGCAAATTGCTTATGCGACATAGTGTTTCCAAAATATCAAATGCTCACAAAAAGAAGTAATTGATTACAATTCAACACATTGAAATATTGGTCTAGGACCCCATAAAGTATATATTCTTGATCGCCATAACATATCCCGATCTAGCCATGTCCGTTCGTCTGCCTGTCTATCTGTGGAAAGCATGCTAACTTTCTAAGGATTTAAGCTAGGGGCTTGACATTTTGCACAAATCCTTCCTATCAGTGTAGGTTTGATGGGGATTGTGAATGGGCCATATAGGTCAATATTTATATATAACATCCTTTTAGACCGATCTCGGATCTTTACTTCCTGAGGCTCTGGAAAGAACAATTCTTATCCGATTTGGCTGACATTATACACAAAGCTTGTGATGTGACCTCCAACTAGGTTAGGTTAGGTTTAAGTGACAAAAATTTTCGTCCATGGTGATACCACAGGAACAGAAGAAGGACAATGCCTTCTAGTTCCTACCGTTGAATCATCCAGATCGTTTTAAAAAGCCCAACAACTAGCGAATGTTCAAAATGCAAATTTTGCCCATGAACATTCCACTAAGGAACAGGGGCAAACTTTTCACATATCAATGAGTGCAGTCCGATTCAAGCTTAAGCTCAATGATAAGGGACCTCCTTTCACCTCTTTGGAGAGAAGTTTTACATGGCATAGTACCTCACAAATGTTGGCAGCATTAAGAGGGGAAAACCACCGTTAAAAATTTTTTCTGATAGTCTCGCCAAGATTCGAACCCAGGCGTTCAGCGTCATAGGCCGACATGCTAACCTCTGCGCTACGTTCAAGTTTAAGCTCAATGATAAGGGGCCTCCTTTTTATAGCCGAGTCCGAACGGCGTGCCGCAGTGCGACACCGCTTTCGAGAGAAGTTTTTCATGGCATAGTACCTCACAAATGTTGCCAGCATTAAGAGGGGAAAACCACCGCTGAAAAATGTTTTTTTCTGAAGGCCTCGCCAGGATTCGAACCCAGGCGTTCAGCGTCATAGGCGGACATGCTAACCTCTGCGCTATGGTGGCCTCCACTAGCGAATGTTCACATCCGCTTAATCTGTCAGGTTCTCAAGGAAATGAGAACCTAAAGTGGAACTCCTTCTGACTGTCAGAAGTTCTATAGTCTATTTTCTTCGATGACCTCAAAGCTTCTGCAAAAGTCGTTACTGGGCACCTTCAATCTTCAGTCTGTCTGCATGTTTTTCGATTAGTCAGTGACCTGTCATGACGGACACAATGACTGAGAACTCTGTTCTAGCCATTGACGGTTAAGCGGTAGACCTCTTCAAGTCTAGATGAGGCCACATAGTTTTGGAATGCTCTCAGTCCCCCTCTTTGTGACCATCTATGATTTTTTGTCCTTCGGGCCTGGTGCTGAGGTAAAGATTTTACTTACATATTAAAATTTAACGATTTTGTTAACCATACAAAATAATTTTTTTTTTTTAATTTTTAAATTTATATATCAAATGTATTTTATTAATATATCAATAAATTTTTATTTTATTTTCAGACTCTCATATGCAACAAAAAATCGTCTCTCCTTTAGAGTGTAAGGTAAGTTTCTAAGATTAGGTTAAACACCAGAGGTTATAAATGATTATACCCTACAGCACTACTGGGGTACAGGGTATTATAACTTTGTGAATTTGTTTGTAACACCCAAAAGGAAGAGAGATGGACCTATTGATAAGTATACCGATCGACTCAGAATCACTTTCTGATTCGATTTAGCTATGTCCGTCTGTCTGTCCGTCCGTCTGTCTGTCTGTCTGTCCATGTTAATTTGTGTACAGGTAGCAGATTTCATCCGATCGTCTTCAAATTTGGTACAGGCATGTTTTTCGGCCTAGAGACAAAGCCTTTTGAAATTGGAAAAAATCGGTTCAGATCTGGATATAGCTCCCATATATAGGTTCGTCCGATTTGCAGTAATACTGCAATAAAATGGTCATTTGTGAACCGATTCTCTTGAAATTTGGCAAGAAGAATTTTCTTATGACTCTCGACATTAATGGTGTATTTCATAGAAATCGGTTCAGATTTAGATATAGCTCTCATATATCTATATCGCCCGATTTTCACTCCTAGAGCCACTGCAAGCGCATTTATTGACCAATCTTCCCGAAACTTTGTACAACGCTTTCCTCGAAAACTACCACAATATCCATAAAGTTTGGTCGAAATCGGGTCAGATTTAGATATAGCTCTCATATATATATATCGCCCGATTTTCACTCTTAGAGCCACTGCAAGCGCATTTATTGATCCATCTTGCCAAAATTGTGCACAACGCTTTCCACGACGATTACTAACATATACATAGAGTTTGGTTAAAATCGGTTCAGATTTAGATATAGCTCCCATATATATATTCGTCCGATTTTCAGTAATATTGCAATAAAATGGTCATTTGTTAACCGATTCTTTTGAAATTTGGCAGAAAAGATTTTTTTACGACTCTCGACATTACTGGTGATTTTCATGGAAATCGGTTCAGATTTAGATATAGCTCTCATATATATATATCGCCCGATTTTCACTCCTAGAGCCACTGCAAGCGCATATATTGACCCATCTTGTCAAAATTTTGCAAAACGCTTTCCTCCACGACAGGCACAGTATCTGAGGACTTTGCTCGAAATCGGTTCAGATTTAGCTATAGCTCCCATATATATGTTCGTCCGATTTTGAGAAATATTGCAAAAAAAGTGCTCATCTGTTAACCGATTCTGTCGAAATTTTGCAGGAAGGATTTTTTTACGACTCTCAATATTACTGGTGAATTTCATGGATATCGGTTCAGATTTAGATATAGCTCTCATTTATATATATCGCCCGATTTTAACTTCTAGAGTCGCAGCAAGCGTATATATTGACCAATCTTGCCAAAATTTTGCACAACACTTTCCTTGATAACTACCAACATATGCATAGAGTTTGGTCAAAATCGGTTCAGATTTTGGTATAGCTCCCATATATATGTTCGTCTGATTTGCAGTAATATTGCAATAAAATGGTCATTTGTTAACCGATTCTTTCGAAATTTGGCAGGAAGGATCTTCTCTTGACTCTCGACATCACTGATGTATATCATGGACATCGGTTCAGATTTAGATATAGCTGTCATATATGTATATCGCCAGATTTTCACCCCAAGAGCCACTTCAAGCGCATTGTTTGACCCCTCTTGCCAAAATTTTGCCAAACGATTTCCTCGACGACAGGCACAGTATCTGAGGAGTTTGCTCGAAATCAGTTCAGATTTACATATACCTACCATATATATGTTCATCCGATTTGCAGTAATATTGCAAAAAAGTGCTCATTTGTTTACCGATTCTATCGAAATTTTGAGTGAAGGATTTTCTTACGACTCTCGATATCACTGGTGAATTTCATGGAAATCGGTTCAGTTAAAAATATAGCTCTCATATATATATATATCGCCCGATTTTAACTTCTAGAGTCACAGCAAGCGCATATATTGACCCATCTTGCCAAAATTTTGCAAAACGCTTTTTACTACCACTGCCAGAGTATCCGAGGAGTTTGCTCGAAATCGGTTCAGATTTAGCTATAGCTCCCATATATATGTTCGTCCGATTTTGAGAAATATTGCAAAAAAAATGCTCATTTGTGAACCGATTCTGTCGAAATTTTGCAGGAAAGATTTTTTCTTGACTCTCGACATCACTTGTGTATATCATGGACATCGGTTCAGATTTAGATATAGCTGTCATATATGTATATCGCCAGATTTTCACCCCAAGAGCCACTGCAAGCGCATTGTTTGACCAATCTTGCCAAAACTTTGCACAACGCTTTCCTCGACGACTACCACATTACCTGAGAAGTTTGCTCGAAATCGGTTCAGAATAAGATATAACTCCCATATATATGTTCGTAGGATTTTGGGTAATTTGACATAATTTTGTCATTTGTGAACGGTAGTTATTGCATATTGAACATATTTGCTCGCCGAGGTCCATCAAAATTTGGTTCAGAGTTGGATATAGCTCCCACATTGTGCTTATAGGGTAGGTGTAGGGTATTATATAGTCGGCACCGCCTGACTTTTGCCCTTCCTTACTGGTTTTCATAGAATTTTGTAATATCATGCGGACTTGGACTAAGATCCACTTTGTAGGCCAAATGTCCCCCCTCATGTTCTTAGGATAAAGCAAGTCATAATTAATCATACACCTAAGATGAAATGTCATGCCATATGATGACAGAACTATTTTTCGAAATATAGGTACAAGTCAAGCCCCCGCACTTGGGTGCCATCTTTTGTGTGTTGTGAAAATGTGACATATGACTGCTTGTCTGCATATTCAAAGTAAATTTTTCCAGCCACCAAGACACAAATACTACCTGTCCACCGAATCTTTTATTGTTGACAAAATACATAAGTACATAAAAATAAAATCTTATATAGTTTGCCGGGCCGCTGAAGATGCTGTGGAAAAATAACGAAGTAACTTCTTGTCATGAGAATGCAATGACAAACTGTTGTTGCCGTAAATCCGATGCTTTAGTGTCTTTTTGGTGGAAGCACCAAAGGAAAGGAAAGATAATAACCCTTAATATAACGCCCAATGTCAATGGCCAAGTGTAGAGCTGCAAGCTCCATCGCATGACCCATTTCGGATATGAAGGATAGAGGCAGGACTACTGTAAGTAGCGTATGATTAACGTGATACAGAGTTATCTCCAACACTGTATAGCGGCCACTAACAATCTTTTCTTCCACTTAAATAGGATCAAAATAGACGTAGCATTGATTCAGAGCCATGGATCAACATAAGTAAAAATAGGGGTCGAGGACACAGATTATGTTATTATTATGTTTAAGGAAGAGAATATAAAATACAGGCCTTGTAATGGGTTGCCCAAAAAGTAATTGCGGATTTTTTAAAAGAAAGTAAATGCATTTTTAATAAAACTTAGAATGAACTTTAATCAAATATACTTTTTTTACACTTTTTTTCTAAAGCAAGCTAAAAGTAACAGCTGATAACTGACAGAAGAAAGAATGCAATTACAGAGTCACAAGCTGTGAAAAAATTAGTCAACGCCGACTATATGAAAAATCCGCAATTACTTTTTGGGCAACCCAATATTATGGCTAAAAAGAGCCTTTCATGTTTTCTTCAGAATCAGTTTTGCAGCAGGGCCCAAATTGGCATAGAACCTCATAAATGTTGCCAGCATTGCAAATATTGCCCATGAACATTTCACTAAGGAACAGGGGCAAACTTCTCACATATCAATGAGTGCAGTCCGATTCAAGTTTGAGCTCAATAATAAGGGGCCTCCTTTTTATAGCCGAGTCCTAACGGCGTGCCGCAGTGCGAAACCTCTTTACAGAGACATTTTACATGTCATAGTACCTCACAATGTTGCCAGCATTAGGAGGGAGAAGCCACCTCTGAAAATTTTTTCCTGATGGTATCGTCAGGATTCGAACCCAGACGTTCAGCGTCATAGGCGGACATGCTAACCTCTGCGCTACGTTCAAGTTTAAGCTCAATGATAAGGGGCCTTCTTTTTATAGCCGAGTCCGAACGGCGTGCCGCAGTGCGACACCTCTTTGGAGAGAAGTTTTACATGACATATTACCTCACAAATGTTGCCAGCATTAGGAGGGAGAAGCCACCGCTGAAAATTTTTTCTGATGGTCTCGCCAGGATTTGAACCCAGGCGTTCAGCATTATAGGCGGACATGCTAACCTCTGCGCTACGGTGGACTCCAGCATTAGGAGGGGAAAACCACCGCTGACAATATTTGTACCCTCCATCATAGGATGGGGTCCGTCTGTCCGTCCGGCTGCCCGTCCATCTGTCGAAAACACGCTATCTTTCGAAGGAGTAAAGCTAGGCGCTTGAAATTTTGCACAAATATTTCTTATAAGTGTAGGTCGGATTGTAAATGGGCCAAATCGGTTCTGTTTTGATATAGCTGCCTTATAAACCGATCTTGGGTCTTGACTTCTTGAGCATCTAGAGGGCGCAATTCTTATCCGATTTGGCCGAAATGTTGCACGAAATGTTTTGGTACCACTTCCAACAACTATGCTTTGTATGGTTCAAATCGGTTCATAACCTGATATAAACCGATCTTGGGTCTTGACTTCTTGAGCCTCTAGAGGGCGCTATTCTTATCCGATTTGGCTGAAGTTTTGCACGTAGTGTTTTGGTACCACTTCCAACAACTATGCTAAGTATGGTTCAAATCGGTCAATAACCTGATATAGCTGCCATATAAACCGATCTTGGGTCTTGACTTCTTGAGCCTCTATAGGGCGCAATACATATCCAATTGGGATGAAATTTTGCACGACGTGTTTTGTTATGATATCCAACAACTGTGCCAAATATGGTTCAAATCGGTTCATAACCTGATATAGCTGTCATATAAACCGATCTTGGGTCTTGACTTCTTGAACCACCAGAGGACGCAATTCTCATCCGATTTGTCGGAAAATTTGCTCGAAGTGTTTTGGTACCACTTTCAACAACTATGCTAAGTATGGTTCAAAGTGGTTCATAACTTGATATAGCTGTCATATAAACCGATCTTGGGTCTTGACTACTTGAACCACTAGAGGTCGCAATTCTTATTCCATTTGGCTGTAATTTTGCAGATGCTGTTTTGGTATTACTTCCAACAACTGCGCTAAGTATGGTTCAAATCGGTTCTTAACCTGATATAGCTGTCATATAAACCGATCTTTGATCTTGACTTCTTGAGCTGCTTTAGGGCGCAATACTCATCCGATTCAGCTGAAATTTTGCACGAAGTGTTTTGTAATGACTTCGAACAACTGTGCTAAGTATGGTTCAAATCGGTTCATAACCTGATGTAGCTGTCATATAAACCGATCTTAGAACTTGACCTCTTGAGCCACTAGAGGGCGCAATTCTTATCCGGTTTGGCTGAAATTTAGCATGAAGTGTTTTTTTTTGTTATCACTTCCAACGACTGTGCTAAGTATGGTTTAAAGCGGCCCATAACCTGATATAGATGTCATATAAACCGATTTTGGATCTTGACTTTTTGAGCCACTAGAGGGCGCAATTCTTATCCGATTTGGCGAAAATTTTGCATGAATTATTTTGTTATGACTTCCAACAAATGCAATAAATATTGATCAAATCGGTACACACCCTGAGATACCTGCCATATAAACCAACTGGGATCTTGACTTCTTAAGCCTCTAGAGGGCGCAATTATTATCCGAATTTGCAGCAATTTTATACAACGGCTTCTCCAACGGCCACATATGTTGAAGATATACGTGGCTAATTTGGTCTTAGTTGAGCTATAGCCTCATACAGCTGCCACATAAACCGATTGCCCTATCATGCTTCGTGAGCCCCTACAAGGCACAGTGCTTAACCGAATTGAGTGAAATATAATCCAATGACTTCTACTATGGTCTTCAACATTCAATTCACTTATGATACGAATCGGACTATAACTAGATATATCTCCACTAGCATAACAATTCTAATCCATTATTCTTTGTTTGCCTAAAAAGAGATACCGCGCAAAAAACTCGACAATTGCGATCCATGGTGGAGGGTATATAAGATTCGGCCAGGCCGAACTTAACACCCTCTTACTTGTGTCTGATGGTCTCGCTAGGATTCGAACCCATGCGTTCAGCATCATAGGCGGATATGCTAACCTCTGCGCTACGGTAGCCTCCTAACTAGATTAGTAATAAGGATTTACCATTAGAATGCGACGCTAACGCTCATTGCGATCTTTTGGGGAGTACGGACATGAACCTAAAGGGGTGAGTGTCCTGGAATTTATTTTGGGGAACGGTTTGTGTCTATACCATAGAGGGACGTACGCCAAATTTGAAATTTCTAATAGAAGTGAGGTTCTATATCTCACTATGGGAAATATGCAGGAATTCGTTATCTCCGGTTGGGCTGCCAATACAGTTTTTAGGATCATAAATATATACATTTTATGGTTAACGGATCAAGAAGGCCTTGAAATTTAGAAACCCTAGAACGACAAAGTGGGGAGACTTTCTGTAATTGATCTGTAGAATCTTTAGTATAGATGATATTGACTACATGGTACAGGATTTGGAGGAACAGATGACATCTGCTTTTGTGTCAGCCTGTCCACTTAGGACGCAGAAGAAGAAGAAGGATAAGAGGTGGTGAAACAATGATCTCAAGGTACTTACAAAGTATGATAGGCGGGCATTTTATGCGGCAAGGGGTAGTGGTAACATCGAACCTGTGGGTCATTTATAAAGAAAGGCTCAGCGCCTACAAGAAACAGGTAAGAAAATCTAAACGTGAGGACTTTGTCAGATTAATTGAGGAACTCTCGTATATAAAGGAGACTTCCAGACTGCGAAAGCTATTGGCGAAGGACAGTCCGTACATGGGGAGCTTACAGAGGGCAAGTGAAGAGTGGACTGTCTCTCCACGGGACACCCTGTCACATTGGCTGGAGACTCATTTTCCGAACTGCAACCCCACGGAACATGAGAATTCGTTGTTTCGTTTGTTGTGTTCTCTCTTCCGTCTGCTTGATTCTGTTGAGTGTCAAGACCCAGGAACTCTGCGACTAAGATGGGGTGCGTCCACACGGATCTGAGGGTCTGAGTCGAGTGGGTCCGGCTGGGCAGTTAAACAGGTATGTGTATCGTGCGGTTCCTGGTTGCAATCGGAACATACATCTTGCTCTGTAGTAGTTGAGGGGGCTGCATCTGTCGGAACGTAATTGAGCCAGAACTACCGGGGGAGTTCATGCCGCTTGATCTAGAGGTTCTCTTATTTGTTGTTTTTTTATTTTTTTATTTTATTTTATTTTATTTAATATTATTTTATTTTATATTTTTCTTATTTTATTTTATTTTATATTTTTCTTATTTTATTTTATTTTATATTATTTTATTTAATATTGTTTTATTTTATATTTTTCTTATTTTATTTTATTTTATATTATTTTATATTTTTCTTATTTTATTTTATTTTATATTATTTTATTTTTTTTTAATTTTATTTTATATTATTTTATTTCATTTTATTTTATTTTATTTTATTTTATTTTATTTTATTTTATTTTATTTTTATTTTATTTAATTTTATTTTATTTTATTTTATTTTATTTTATTTTATTTTATTTTATGTTATTTTATTTTATTTTATTTTATTTTATTTTATTTTATTTTATTTTATTTTATTTTATTTTATTTTATTTTATTTTATTTTATTTTATTTAATTTTGTTTTATTTTATTTTTTTTATTAAATTTTTTTTTATTTTATTTTATTTTATTTTATTTTATTTTATTTTGTTTTATTTTATTTTATTTTATTTTATTTTATTTTATTTTATTTTATTTTATTTTATTTTATTTTATTTTATTTTATTTTATTTTATTTTTTTTATTTAATTTTTTTTTATTTTATTTTATTTTATTTTATTTTATTTTATTTTATTTCATTTTATTTTATTTTATTTGATTTTATTTTATTTTATTTTATTTTATTTTATTTTATTTTATTTTATTTTATTTTATTTTATTTTATTTTATTTTATTTTATTTTATTTTATTTTATTTTATTTTATTTTATTTTATTTTATTTTATTTTATTTTATTTTATTTTATTTTATTTTATTTTATTTTATTTTATTTTATTTTATTTTATTTTATTTTATTTTATTTTATTTTATTTTATTTTATTTTATTTTATTTTATTTTATTTTATTTTATTTTATTTTATTTTATTTTATTTTATTTTATTTTATTTTATTTTATTTTATTTTATTTTATTTTATTTTATTTTATTTTATTTTATTTTATTTTATTTTATTTTATTTTATTTTATTTTATTTTATTTTATTTTATTTTATTTTATTTTATTTTATTTTATTTTATTTTATTTTATTTTATTTTATTCAACACTGACTGATGCTCCACAATACATATGAGCATCTGTTAATGCTGTGAGATTCAATGCTGTTGACATTGTTTATTTATTTCTGTTCTGTGCACCGGAGTGCTTGGCTTTGACAATGTTCTGTTTCTCAGAGCTGTTGTTCTTGTTTTCTCTCTCCCTCTATCTCTTGTTATTGTTGTTGTTTTCCTTGTTGTATATTAATATTGTTGCAAAGTACGAGCTCTAAGTGTTTGTATCCACCGGAGCATGAAACTTATTGCCCCAGAAATAAAACATGCTGTTGTACTCTGGACATATACACGAACAAGGCCAGTGGTAATCACCACCACCACCAACATAACTTGCAAACAGTCTCATTCGCCAACACCAACATACTTACGAAGGTGGTGTGGTTATTTTGTGATCATATACAGGTAGAAAAAACTTTAAATGAGTAGTAGTTTAATTTTCACCCAGTAATGCCATCAACATTAACTCGTTTGTGGGGGTTAAACTAAATCATGTTGTGTTTTTAAATTAGGGTGAACGCGACAATAAACTAATTTAGTTGTTAACATAAACAACATAGAGGGAAGATGTTATTTTGGTAAATAAATGAGATTAGGGGTTGCATGGAGTGCTTGGAGTTACTTGATGGTAGAAAAGTTGTCGAAGGTTTATTTGATAATAATATTTTAAAAATTGTTAAAAAATTGTTTAATTTAAATTGGATTTTTTTTGAAATGATTTATCAACACTAGTCGTAGTTGCATTTTGCCTAATATGAAGTTTTATGCCACTTTCTTTAGAAAAATGGCTATTTTTACACCCTGCTATTAATTAATTAATTAATCTTTCATTAATCTTTCACACAGTACGCTCGAGAGTATCTTGTATGCGATGGGAAGGAGACTTATTCCTCTGTAGTTGGCACATTCCGTCTTATCTCCTTTCTTGTGTACGGGACATAGTATGCTGAGGTTGCAATCATCGGGTATGCGTTCTTCTAGCCAGATTGCGCAAAAAAGCTGATGTATACGCCTTATCAGCTTGTCGCCTCCGATCTTAAATAGTTCAGCAAGTAACCCGTCGGCTGCTGCTGCCTTATTGTTCTTCAGTCGGCTCACTGCTACTTGGGCCTCATTCTGACTAGGAGATAAACATTCTATACCATCATCATTGGTTGGTTTTGCGGTATCCTCTTCGCCGCCAACGTCGGACACTAGCAGTTGGGTAAAATGTTCTTTTCATATTCTCAGCATGCTTTCTGTGTCAGTTACCAGATTTCCCACTTTGTCTCCGCAGGAGGATGTGCCTACACCAAAGCCATCGGTTAGATGTTTAATTCATGGGTAGAATTTCCGGACTTCATTCTGACTCTTGTACTCACTCTCAATTCGCTCACACTCATGTGTTTCCATTTCTTTCTTCTTTCTGCGGAATAGACGTTTCTCATCTCTCCTTTTCTCCCGATACCTCTTCTTCATCTGTCGCGTTGCTACTGATTGCAGGGTTGCTCTATATGCTGCATTCTTGGCTTCAGTAATCCGTCGGCTCCTGCTGCCTTGTTGTTCTTCAGTCGGGTCACTGCTACTTGGACCTCATTCCGACTAGGAGGTACACATTCTATACCATCATCAGGGTGCAACTAACTACCATCTTTTTTGCCGCGGCGAAATCTTTCAGCCTCGATCCATTACTGGAGTTTATCTCGTGGACGCCATCCAACTGTTGGACCAAAAATGTCTTCCTTCCCTTTCAAATGGAAATTTTGCCCTTGAACATTCCACTAAGGAATAGGGGCAAACTTCTCACATATCAATGAGTGCTGTCCGATTCAAGTTTAAGTTTAATGATAAGGGTCCTCCTTTTTATAGCCGCAGTGCGACACCTCTTTGGAGAGAAGTTTTACATGGCGTAGTACCTCACAAATTTTGCCAGCATTAGGAGGGGAAAACCACCGCTGAAATTTTTTTCTGATGGTCTCGCCAGGATTCGAACCCAGGCGTTCAGCGTCGTAGGCGGACATGCTAACCTCTGCGCTACGGTGGCCTCCTAGATTTCATAGAAAACACTATATCCGACTTTGAACGTGGTGGCGGCATGGGCTATCCTTAACCGATTGCTTTAATATTTGGTATTTTCTTATTGGCCTCAAAGGGAAAAAATGGTGTGTGTGTGTTCAAAAACAAGCTTCGTTTTTGGGACACTCTAATGTCCGTCTCTAAGTCTGTCCAATGTATTCTTGTAACAAAAGAAGGGGCATTTGTTGTCATGCCACTCTGTTACTACAACAATTGAGATTTTTCATCTTCGTTACCTTTGCCGGTTTTCTGCCTTAATACACCGCCCATTTATCTCCTGTACTGGCATCGACACATTTGTCGCTCTCTTTCCAATAAATAACGTTTTTTTAAATACTTTTTGGTGGCATTTAAATAAGGCTTTGTGCACGTACTCGTATCGCAAAGTATTCCAACTGCTATACCCCCGACACTTTTTCATACTTTGGGGATATTTTTTGTATTTATTTTATCTTTTTTTTTTTTGAAATTCTTATGGAAGTGAAAAACGAAGTTTTTCCTGGTAATGACGTTGTTGATATTGTTCTGCTTGGTTTGGATCGTTGGTAGCTTCAGTGTTTGTGAATAAACAATAAATGCTGACACTGAGGAAAGAACTGAGCAAGAAACAAGTAAAAGCGTGCTAAGTTCGGTCGGGCCGAATCTTATATACCCTCCACCATGGTTCGCATTTGTCGAGTTCTATGCGCGATATCTCTTTTCAGGGAAAACAAGGATGAAAGAAAAGATTTGCAATGCTATTAGAGCGATATCAAGATATGGTCCGATTCGGACCATAATTAAATTATATGTTGGAGACCTGTGTAAAATGTCAGCCAATTCGAATAAGAATTGCGCCCTCTAGAGGTTCAAGAAATAAAATCGAGAGATGGATTTATATGGGAGCTGTATCAGGCTATAGACCGATTCAGACCATAATAAACACATATGTTGATGGTCATGAGAGGATCTGTTGTACAAAATTTCAGGCAAATCGGATAAGAATTGCGCCCTCTAGAGGATCAAGAAGTCAAGACCCTAGATCGGTTTATATGGCAGCTATATCAGGTTATGAACCGATTTGAACCATACTTGGCACAGTTGTTGGATGTTATAACAAAACTCGCCGTGCAAAATTTCAATTTAATCGGATAAGAATTGTGCCCTCTAGAGGCTCAAGAAGTCAAGACCCAAGATCGGTTTATATAGCAAATATCAGGTTATTGACCGATTTGAACCATACTTGGCAAAGTTGTTGGAAGTCACAACAAAACACGTCGTGCAAAATTTCATTTTAATCGGTTAAGAATTGCGCCCTCTATAGGCTCAAGAAGTCAGGACCCAAGATCGGTTTATATGGCAGCTATATGAGGTTATGAACCGATTTGAACCTAATTTAGCATAGTTGTTGGAAGCCACAGCAAAAAACCTCGTCGTGCAAAATTTCATTTCAATCGGTTAAGAATTGCGCCCTCTAGAGGCTCAAGAAGTCAAGACCCCAGATCGGTTTATAGGGCAGCTATACAATCCCAACCGATCTAGAATACTAGGAAGTATACGTGAAAAATTTTAAGT
This sequence comes from Stomoxys calcitrans, assembly GCF_963082655.1. Classification (NCBI taxonomy): domain Eukaryota; kingdom Metazoa; phylum Arthropoda; class Insecta; order Diptera; family Muscidae; genus Stomoxys; species Stomoxys calcitrans. The sequence continues at coordinate 56,696,650 of NC_081553.1, forward strand.
GGCTAGCTTCACTTCTTCGAACGTTGGGGTGCTTTCGACAGACAGACGGAGGGACATGGCTAGATCGACTTAAAACGACTTGACGATCAAGAATATAGATACTGTATGGGGTTTCAGAGGAGTATTTCGAGGAGTTACAAACAGAATGACGAAATTAGTATATCACCATCCTATGGTGGAGGGTATAAAAACAAAACTCTTAGCCGATAAACAGTGAGAGGACTATGAAATTGTTACCTATTTGAATAATTTGTTATACCCACAATCATAGGATGGGGGTATACTTATCTAGTCATTCCGATTATAACACCTCGAAATATTGACCTAGGACCCCTTAATATATATTCTTGATCGGCTGGACATTGTGAGTCGAACTAGCCATGTCTGTCCGTCTGTCTGTCGAAATCAGGATAGCGATCGAACGCGTAAAGCTATCCGATTAAAGTTTTGCACAGGTGCCTAGTATTGAAGTAGGTCGTTGTGGATTGCATATGGGGCATATCAGTTCAGATTTGGATATACCTCCCATATAAACCGATCTCCCGATTTGACTTCTTGAGCCCCTGGAAGCCGCAGTTTTTGTACGATTTGGCTGAAATTTTGCACATAATATTCTGTTATGACTTCCAACAGCTGTGCCAAGTACGGTCCAAATCGGTGTATAACCTGATATAGCTCCCATATAAACCGATCTCTCGATTTGACTTCTTGAGCCCCTGGAAGCCGCAATTTTTGTCCGATTTGACTGAAATTTTGCACATAAGGGTTTTCTATGACTTTCAACAACTGTGTCAAGTACGGTCCAAATCGGTCCATAATCTGATATAGCTCCCATATAAACCAATCTCCCGATTTGGCTTCTTGAGCCCTTGGAAGCGGCAATTTTTGTCCGATTTGCCAGAAATTTTGCATATAATGTTCTGTTATGACTTCCAACAGCTGTGCAAAGTACGGTCCAAATCGGTGTATAACCTGATATAGCTCCCATATAAACCGATCTCCCGATTTGACTTCTTGAGCCCCTGGAAGCCGCAATTTTTGTCCAATTTGACTGAAATTTTGCACATAAGGTTTTTCTATGACTTCCAACAATTGTGTCAAGTTCGGTCCAAATCGGTCTATAATCTGATATAGCTCCCATATAAACCAATCTCCCGATTTGGCTTCTTGTGCCCTTGGAAGCGGCAATTTTTGTCAGATTTGCCAGAAATTTTGCATGATGTTCTGTTATGACTTCCAACAGCTGTGCCAAGTACGGTCCAAATCGGTGTATAACCTGATATGGCTCCCATATAAACCGATCTCCCGATTTGACTTCTTGAGCCCTTACAAGCCGCAATTTTTCCGATTTGACTGAAATTTTGCACATAAGGTTTTTCTATGACTTCCAACAGCTGTGCCAAGTACGGTCAAAATCGGCCTATAACCTGATATAGCTCCCGTATAAACCGATCTCCCGTTTTGACTTCTTGAGTCCTTACAAGCCGCAATGCTCATCCGATTTGGACGAAATTTAGCATAATTCGCACTTTCTTGTCTTTCTTGGCACTGGGCACGGAGGCTCGTGGAGAGTTTACCGGTGATCGGAGTACTTTCGATTTCCTTCCAAAGATTTCCTTCCGTCTTCTCTGCTGCTGTGTTGGTGGGTGTTTCAAGTTTGATTGGGTCCCAATTTAGATCCGTTGTCAGTGTCCGAAAATGTAGTCGCCCATTATGTTGACCCCAAGGTTTCCTTTGCATACAGTGAGGTTCTTGCAAGGACTGATATAAAACTTTAGGGGTAAATGTGTTCAGAGCCACCGTGGCGCAGAGTTTAGGATATCCGCCTATGATGCCGAAGGCTTGGGTTCCTTCCTACATCTACCTCATCCCATCAGGAGGAGAATTGCAAGCGTTTTTGTTCTTTGGACTGAGGCTTCATTCGGTTTCATTTCCTCATCACATCACGAGGAGAATTGTACCCGTTTTTGTTGTTTGAACTGAGCGGGTGGTAACTTCGGCTTCCTTCGGTTTCACATTTCGCCTTTGGTTCCTATGCTGCATAGTTGTGCCCTTCTTGCAGCCTTATTACCGCTTCCGGTCGCTGTCTAGGTTTTCGCTATGGGGTATTCTTTCGCTTCATGGTCGGGCCGCCTTTTTTCAACAGTTTTTGCTGGTGATCTCAAATCTACAGCTTTATCTTCCTTCTTCTTGGGATTGTCATCGACTGGACTCGGTGCGCTTCTCTTATTCTGCACCGTGGAAGGCGTCGGATTGTTTTTCGACTTCTTAGGAGTTTCTGCTTCTCTTGGCCAACCTAGTTTTTCTGCTTCTTTGCTGTTTGTCATTTTTTGCGATAGCTTTCTATGAAGTCCAAGAGTTATTTTATTTTTCTGGCAGCTTATGGCCAGTAGCATTTGGCGAAGGACATTCTCGCCTTTTTGAGTGCTTCTCTCTCCGATAGTTGCAACTATAAGATGAACTGGTCTTGTTGATAGTTTTCTGAACTGATTCTGGTGATAGTTTTCTGACTGCCTACGGCCAGCCGCATTTGCCGAAGGACATTCCTGCATTTTCCGATAGCTTCATTCTCTGACTGTTGCTCTACAAGATGAAAACTTGTCTAGGAGAATTGCTCCTTTTCCCACATGCCTCTGCAATATTCGGAGGCAGCGGTTACATTAGTCTGAAAGTTATTTCGTAAGGGATGTCACTCCCTTCTACTTGGGTAAAAGAGTGCCACAGCTGTCAGCTCAAAGCGTCGAAATCATTTGTCAAGTGGATATTCCAGAGTATGTGCCAAGGTCAAGGTGGGATGGGAAAAAAATACGTGGAAATAAGTCTGCCATCTTATGGCCATCATTTTTAAACGGATAGAGAAATATTACATAGCTGAGGTGTTATCCAGTTTATATGCAAAATTTCAAGGCCCTAGAGATCCCAGGGACCCATTGGTGGCCCTTCAAAATTGGTCACCTCGGACCTACAAAATTTTGTTCGGGCTGTCAAAAGCGCATTTGTAGTCCGATTTTCCAAAGTGCTTATACGTACGTCCGTCCGCCCGTCCGTCCGTCTGTCCGTCCATCTGTCTGTCGAAATCACGCTAACTTTCGAAGGAGTAAAGCTTGCCGCTTGAAATTTTGCACAAATACTTCTTATTAGTGTAGGTCAATTGGGATTGTAAATGGGCTATGTCGGTCCACGTTTTCATATAGCTGCCAAATAAACCGATCTGTGATATTGAGTTCTTGAGCCGCTAGAGGGCGCAATTCTTATCCGATTTGGCTGAAATTTTGCATGACGTGTTTCGTTATGACTTCAAACCACTGTGCTGAGTATGGTTCAAATCGGTTTATAATCTGATATAGCTGCCATATAAACCGATATGGGATCTTGACTTCTTGAGACGCTAGAGGGCACAATTCTTATCCGATTTGGCTGAAATTTTGCATGACGTGTTCCGTTATGACTTCCAACATCTGCCTTAAGAATGGTTCAAATCGGTTCATAACCTGATATAGCTGCCATATAATCCTATCTTGGGTCTTGACTTCTTGAGCCACTAGAGGACACAATCATTATCCGATTTGACTGAAATTTTGCGTGAGGTGGTTTGTTACGACTTTCCACAACTGTGCTGAGTATGGTTAAAATCGGTGCGTAACCTGATATAGCTGTCATATAAACAAATCTGGGGTCTTGACTTCTTGAGCCAGTAGAGGACGCAATTATTATCCGATTTGGCTGAAATTTTGAACGAGGTGTTTTGTTACGACTTTCCACAACTGTGCTGAGTATGGTCCAAATCGGTCCATAATGTGATATAGCTGTCATATAAACCGATCTGTGATCTTGACTTCTTGAGCCGCTAGAGGGCACAATTCTTATCCGATTTGGCTGAAATTTTGCATGACGTGTTCCGTTATGACTTCCAACAACTTTGCTGAGTATGGTTCAAATCGGTTTATAATCTAATATAGCTGCCATATAAACCGTTTTGGGGTCTTGACTTCTTTAGCCTCTACAGGGAGCAATTCCTATCTGATTTGGCTGAAATTTTGCAGGAGGTGTTTTGTTATGACTTCCAACAACTGTGCTAAGAATAGTACAAATCGGTCCATAATCTGATATAGCTGCCATACAAACCTATCTGGGGTCTTGACTTCTTGAGCTACTAGAGGGCGCAATTCTTATCCGATTTAGCTGAAATTTTACATGAGGTGTTTTGTTATGACTTCCAACAACTGTGCTGAGTATGGCTGCAATCGGTTCATAACCTGATATAGCTGCCATATAAACCGATCTGGGGTCTTGACTTCTTGAGCCTCTAGAGGGCGCAATTATTATCCGATTATTATATCGCAATTATATCGCAATTATATCGCAATTATTATTATAAGCTGAAATTTTGCATAACGTGTTCCGTTATGACTTCCAACAACTGTGCTGAGTATGGCTGCAATCGGTTCATAACCTGATATAGCTGTCATATAAACCTATCTGGGGTCTTGACTTCTTGAGCCACAAGGGGCGCATTTAATATCCGATTTGGCTGAAATTTTTCGTTATCACTTTGAACAACTGTGCTAAAAATATTTAAAATCGTTTCGTAACCTGATATAGCTGCCACATAAACCGATCTGGGGTCTTGACTTCTTGAGCCTCTAAAGCGAGCAAGTATTATCCGATTTGGTTGAAATTTTGTACAACGGCTTCTCACATGACCTTTAACATACGTGTCGAATATGGCATGAATCAGTTTATAGCCTAATACAGCTCCCCTATAAACCGATTTCCCTAGTTTATTTCTTCGGCCCCCAAAAGTGCGCAATTCTTACTAGATTTGGCTGAAATTTTACACAATGACTTCTACTATGGTCGGTCTCCAATATTCAGTTCAATTATGGTCCCAAAATGAACCATAACTTGATCTTGTTCCAATAACATAGCAATTCTTTTCTTTAATCCTTTGTTTGCCTAAAAAGAGATGCCGTGGAAAGAGCTCGACAAATGCTATCCATGGTGGAGGGTATATAAGATTCGGCCCGGCCGAACTTAGCACGCTTTTACTTGTTTTTTTTGTAGCTTTCGAAAAATTATCTCTCTCCTCAGTGAGTTTTTATAATTTTTATAAGCCAGTTTTACTTTCCCTATTCGGTACCCTATGACTGTCGAAATGCCTCCATGTCTTCCATTGTCCTACATTTCTTTCGATTGCTGTAGGTTCTTGGATGTTTGAAGTTGAGGTGTTGATTTTGTTAATGTTATCTAAGGTACCTTGTCTGTCTGTCTGTCTTTCTTCGTCTTAGAGCCTGGCTGCAAGGACAATGTGTTTACAACGTTTTCTTCTTCGGTACATATATGTTGGCCTCTTGTGTGTGTATTTGCGTATGCGTTGGCTTTCTTATAAAGGCATTCTTAGAATTTTCCTTCACATGTTTGCAATTGTGTGTGTGTTTTTGTTGATGCTATGTCATGTGTTATTGGCAGTTCCAGGTATCAAGTCTATTTGTGGTCTTCGTCGTATGCTGTTGACATCGGCTTTACTGTGTCGAATGTTTATTTTGATGCACACACACACACTCACCCACACACACACCCAGGGAAAGCAGCAATGAAGCAAGAAAACAAAAACAACCAAAACAAATATTGGCTTACATCGCTCATCAACAAATTCATCACAAATGCAAGGCAAGTGTGTGTGTGTGTGTGTGAGAGAGAGAGAGAGAGAGTGAGACAGTTAGGGAGAGAGTACCTTTTAAATTCTGGCCTCATCATTCTTGTGGTTGACGAGCTGGGAATTGCGGTTGCGGCAGTTACTTTAATACGACTTAATGTTCGAAAGATGCCAAATTAGTTTGAAAATATAAATTGGGGAATTAATCGTGACCAAGGCTGGCAGCGGTGGGCCACACAAATAAATGCCATTGATGTTATTACCTTGTCATGTTTTGTTTTATTATGTCCGTGTGTATGCCAAGTCATCAGGCGAGAGCAACTTTAAGAGGCAGCTTACCATCTATAAGAGGACATGATAACACGAATTTTCAATCAATCTGCTAAACGAAAACATGTCAGGAAAAATGGAAAAGCAGCATTTCAACTTTAAGAGAAGAAGATATACTCAAAAGATAGAAGACAAAAAATTGAGGAAAGTCATTTTAAACAATCGTTCTCCCAAGAAGAGTTGTAGCCGGTTTACTATTCAGAAAAATTGAAATTTTGTCTTATGATATGCCGTTCCATGTCGTCTTATGACATCATAGTTTGCATACAGGGTTTTTGAAAGAAACTTTTTGCCGCTCTTGCACCGTTGAAAGTTTAACGGCAGGAGCGCAATAATTGTTACTCCAGTAGACAGGGTTCTTGGGAATTGGTTATGAAGTCGTCTTCGACTCCCTTGCTGATGGATTCGACTCCCATGCCGTTGGATTTTCTGTCACTGCTTTGCCTGGTGTTTCTGGATGTCACTCTTTGTCGAACTCGGTCTTTCAATTTTGAAAAAAAAAACAACCTTGGACATATAGAATGCCATGCCTTTGGTAGGACCGAGATTAGACTACAGATAGTGGAAAGCTGAACGAAGTCAGCGATAAGAAATAAGCAGCTCCGACCACGAGCGGCGCACAGTGGGCCAAATGGCAAAAAAATTGGAAATAAGTCTACAACTTTTTATCTGTTGATTTTAGCCATACAAAATGTTCTAGACATTTGTAGAGGAGGACATAGGCTTTCAGAAAAGTGCTGTTGTTGGTCCATATCTTTAATACAGGGTGAGCTACAGGGTGTCAAAGTTGACCACTTTTGACTTCTCCAAGCTTCTGGGGGCCATAACTTTTGATCTACTCAACCGATTTACATGATTTAGGACTCTAGAGAAAGAGCTTGACAAGATCTAAAAAACTTATGCATAAAGTACCATGCCATCGTGTACTGTTAAGGAGTTATGAATTGTTTAATTTTAAAATATGAAAATTTGGCCTTGGTTTTTTTCAGTGTTTTTTAAATAACTCCGTCAATTTTAAAGCTATAAACTTCATACTTCACACAAATTATGCCAGCATATGTGTGCATAAAATACAAAAGGAATCACGTGAATATCTTTGGCGGTTTAAAAATGGCATCGTTTTCAATATGAAAAATATTTTTTTTGTCAAAAAATTGCAAAATTTTTCAAAAAAGATACTCCCATTTCCTTTAAGTTTTCGCAAACTTTGGCCGTCAAAGCATTATCATTTCTTTCCATTTTCACAAAGTCGAGGTATTAAGAAAAGTTTTAAGTGCTAATTTGGCTAATTTCGATATCAAACAACACCGTTATCTTAAGACCAAAATGGCCAATTTTTTTACTAAACTTCAAAAGTTTCTCACTGGAAAAAAAGTTCCACGGGGATTTTTTCGCTTTTTTTGAACTTAAATGAAAGCTTAAAATGTTCCCAACATTTTAAGGTATGTCTCGCCATATCCTAGCCATAAATGAGATCGTAGCGATCAAAATACTGAAAAAAGTCAATTTTCAAGTAGTGCTATATTCATTGCTAAAAAACAAGTATTACGTCACATTTTATTGCAAAGATGTTAAATAAACTTTTATTTGGTAACACTTCTTCTACAAAACACAAAAAGAATCATGGAAATATCTCTATTCTATTCCATTTTATGGAACCGGCAATAAAAAAGTCAATTTTTCAAAAAAGTCGAATTTCCCAAATTTTGTTTTTGTTGTCCTAATTGCACATGACACACTATAGCCATATTTACGCAACATACCTTATCGTAAAGGAAATTTTCATACCTTTCCAACAATGTATAAAACATTTCTCAACTCGGATTCTATCTACTCTAAAATTCATTTACACTTCATTAAACTCTATATAAAAATGTCTATTTGTGAAATGGAACCTTATATGGGGCCTACACTAAAACATTGATAGATTTGCCCAGGGTTTACAATACAAATGTGTTAGAATAAAAAAAGGTCTCCTGCCAAAGTTTAAAAAAATTGGAATAAAAATATGTGTTTTAGAGCGAAAACACTTCGCATCGGCGTGCGTTTGTATAGTACCTACATCTATTTTTAATGTAAGCTGATGATTTTTGAATAAAAAGTAACCTAGAAATATACCTGCATATATATATATATTTGTGTTAAGATTTGATGCAGACAAATGTTACCTGTTTCGCTATGTCGAATTCCCAGGAAATCCACCGTATCAATGAATGTGAAAAAACCTACCCATAAAAAATTCATTGTCATTTTTTTTAACCAAATTCGAGTCCAGGTAAATAATTATAGAAGAGTAAGTAAAAAGAGGCACTTTGGACCCCTTTTTACGATTGCGTCTGATACCTGAAATGGGTCATTAATTGTGAATATATTGCATAAATATTTGAACAAAATCCAAATTTTCTTCATTATATTTTGTAGAGGCGTAAAGGACATTTATAAGTTATGGAAGTCATACTGAAGTATTCCACTCTTTCGAAAATTGTATGGGACATCAAAAATGATTCCAAATCATACACGGAGTCATTTAAGGAACTTGTTTACACTTTGGACCACATATATGGAATAAGGCTAAATAAAGACGCTTTAGACAAACTTGAAAAATTCTACAAATCATTTGAGAGAAGGTTGCCAGAATGTTCATTCGCAAAAATCAAGTTTTTCAAAATGTATGAGAAGTGGCTGAAATCGGATCTACTTATTGAAATTAAACCGCTGATTCCCGGCCGGCCTAGCAAAGCATACGACGAAGTTACGGAGAAAACCAAAAAGAAAAAACAAGAGGAACTATTGGCGGCACATCCGCCAAATTTAATAAAAGATACGTTCAAAACAGCATTGTTAAAAACACAACCAAAAAATGTTGGACGAATTGTCGATGTTTTACCATTAGCATCTCCGAAAAGGGTAAAGAGAATGGTAGAAAGTATTCCAACTCCAAAATCGACTACAGAATTCACGGAGGAAGATGCACTGGCCCTGATTTTGAACCTAGGCCTCTCAAGAAACAAATACTCAACAATGAGGAAGGCTCTTCGTGAAAAAGGATGGGGTTGTTTACCCTCAAAACATAAATTGTACAACACCAGGACGAAAATGGTGCCATCAAATATATACGTGGACGAATTAAAAGCAAGAGTGAAACTTGCTGATCTTGTTGAAAATACAGCTGTTAGAATTATTTCTAATTTTACTGAAGAACAGTTGAACACATGTAATAATTCCGAAGTGGTTTTGATCAGCAAATGGGGTTGTGATGGATCATCTGGATTTTCCGAATATAAGCAACAAACAGAAATAGATACCAACTTCGCATCAATTTTCATGGCATCATTAGTACCATTGAGAATGAGATTGTACAAGGACCAATCTTCATCATCGAAAGAAAATGCATTTCAAGATATATGGATAAATAGAACACCTGGGTCAAAATATTTATGTCGCCCAATTCGGTTTGAGTATACAAAGGAAGACCGGAACACAACACGATCTTTGGTGAACGAAATAAAGGAAGAAATTGCTGCATTACCCATGATTGTTATAAACCAATTGGGAAGAAATATAAAAGTTTCGTTTCAACTACAACTCACTATGATCGATGGAAAGGTGGCAAACGCATTAACTGGCGTTATGTCCAATTGGAGATGCAATATTTGTGGCAAGAAGAATGGGCAATTCGAGGACAAGTCTGATGAAAATTTAGTAAACGAAAATGCGCTCAATTTCGGTATTTCGCCCCTGCACTGTAGAATTCGATTCATGGAGTATTGTTTGCATTTATCGTATGACCTTAAATATCGGACTAGCCCTGGAAACCGCGATGTCTCTGCTAGAAACAACCAAGATCTTCACAAAATGAGGCAGGAAGAGAAGAATCGAATCCAGTTGGAGTTTAAACAAAAGGGACTTATAATAGATAAACCTCTTTACGGATACGGAAGCACAAATGATGGCAACTCGGCAAGGCGGTTTTTTGAGGACCCCGTATCGACATCTAAAATAACCGGTCTTGATGAACACTTGCTAAGACGATTCAAAGTGATTTTGGCTGTAATCAATAGCAAAAAGATGATAAATTCAACCAAATTTGAAGCTTATAGTAATGACACAAAAAACATTTTATCTGATTTATATTCGTGGAAAGCTTTAACACCGACAGTACATAAAGTCTTACATCATGGCAAGGAAATTGTGGAATACAACATACTTCCGTTAGGAGAACTTACAGAAGAAGCTCAGGAATCCCGTAATAGAGATGTTAAACAGTTCCGGCTTTTCAATACCCGAAAGAGCACCAAATTTAACCAAAATTATGATTTACTTCAATATTTATTGTTATCGTCTGATCCGGTACTATACAGCATCAGAACTAAATGGCTACCAAAAATATGTGACGATATAGATAAGGACGATCCCGATGCCATTCAAATTAAAGAGCTTTTAAATTTTGATACCTTAGATTATTTGGTAGAGAATAAAATCAAATAATACAAAACTAAAATGCTTTTTTATTTTGGGAGTAGCTAATATACATATAAACGCACGCCGATGCGAAGTGTTTTCGCTCTAAAACACATATTTTTATTCCAATTTTTTTAAACTTTGGCAGGAGACCTTTTTTTATTCTAACACATTTGTATTGTAAACCCTGGGCAAATCTATCAATGTTTTAGTGTAGGCCCCATATAAGGTTCCATTTCACAAATAGACATTTTTATATAGAGTTTAATGAAGTGTAAATGAATTTTAGAGTAGATAGAATCCGAGTTGAGAAATGTTTTATACATTGTTGGAAAGGTATGAAAATTTCCTTTACGATAAGGTATGTTGCGTAAATATGGCTATAGTGTGTCATGTGCAATTAGGACAACAAAAACAAAATTTGGGAAATTCGACTTTTTTGAAAAATTGACTTTTTTATTGCCGGTTCCATAAAATGGAATAGAATAGAGATATTTCCATGATTCTTTTTGTGTTTTGTAGAAGAAGTGTTACCAAATAAAAGTTTATTTAACATCTTTGCAATAAAATGTGACGTAATACTTGTTTTTTAGCAATGAATATAGCACTACTTGAAAATTGACTTTTTTCAGTATTTTGATCGCTACGATCTCATTTATGGCTAGGATATGGCGAGACATACCTTAAAATGTTGGGAACATTTTAAGCTTTCATTTAAGTTCAAAAAAAGCGAAAAAATCCCCGTGGAACTTTTTTTCCAGTGAGAAACTTTTGAAGTTTAGTAAAAAAATTGGCCATTTTGGTCTTAAGATAACGGTGTTGTTTGATATCGAAATTAGCCAAATTAGCACTTAAAACTTTTCTTAATACCTCGACTTTGTGAAAATGGAAAGAAATGATAATGCTTTGACGGCCAAAGTTTGCGAAAACTTAAAGGAAATGGGAGTATCTTTTTTGAAAAATTTTGCAATTTTTTGACAAAAAAAATATTTTTCATATTGAAAACGATGCCATTTTTAAACCGCCAAAGATATTCACGTGATTCCTTTTGTATTTTATGCACACATATGCTGGCATAATTTGTGTGAAGTATGAAGTTTATAGCTTTAAAATTGACGGAGTTATTTAAAAAACACTGAAAAAAACCAAGGCCAAATTTTCATATTTTAAAATTAAACAATTCATAACTCCTTAACAGTACACGATGGCATGGTACTTTATGCATAAGTTTTTTAGATCTTGTCAAGCTCTTTCTCTAGAGTCCTAAATCATGTAAATCGGTTGAGTAGATCAAAAGTTATGGCCCCCAGAAGCTTGGAGAAGTCAAAAGTGGTCAACTTTGACACCCTGTAGCTCACCCTGTATTAAAGATATGGACCAACAACAGCACTTTTCTGAAAGCCTATGTCCTCCTCTACAAATGTCTAGAACATTTTGTATGGCTAAAATCAACAGATAAAAAGTTGTAGACTTATTTCCAATTTTTTTGCCATTTGGCCCACTGTGCGGCGTCAATTCCATGGCAAACGGTTGTACGTACCGACTTGACCCGAGGGATTCCTTTATCGGCAAGGGCTGCCGATGAATGAATAACACACTGCTACAACGACGAGCGCTGAAGATCGAGGACATGCTGCAACAAGGCTGACAGCTGTGGTACACTATTACCTGAGGTATGCCACTGCTGCCTCAATTCCGCCAAATCCCTTGCTGGGTTTAGAGAAAGCTCTGTGGATATCATAACAACTGAATCTATTGGGTTGCCCAAAAAGTAATTGCGGATTTTTTAAAAGATAGTAAATGCATTTTTAATAAGACTTAGAATGAACTTTAATTAAATATACTTTTTTTACACTTTTTTTCTAAAGCAAGCTAAAAGTAACAGATGATAACTGACAGAAGAAAGAATGCAATTACAGAGTCACAAGCTATGAAAAAATTTGTCAACGCCGACTATATGAAAAATCCGCAATTACTTTTTGGGCAACCCAAAACATTGCCAATTTAATGGTCACGATATCCATATCAATGCTCGGTCTAGCTCTGAACTAAACTAAATTTCCCATGAACATTCCATTGAGAAGCAAGAGATAATTCTCTCATGAGCGCAGTCCGATTAAAGTTAAAGCTCAATTATAAGAGGCCTCCTTTTTTATTCCGAGTCCGAACGGCGTGCCGCATAGCGACAGGTGTTTACATGGCAGGATTCCTCCCAAAATGTAGCCAGTTTTAGTGAGGGGATAACCACCTTCGAACATTTTTCTAATATTCACGACGGGATTTGAAATCAGGTGTTTGGTGTCATGGGCGAAAATGCTTACCTCTGTGCCACGATGGCTATAGAACTCATGTACCTTTACAGTCTTTTGTCAATTCTTGCGTGGAAGGAACCTGGGGGTCAACATTAAGCGCAACTACATTTTCGAACACCGATAACGCCTCCAAGTTGAGATCCAATGAAACTGGAGCCTCCATCCAACAAAGGGGTAGAGGAGATGGAATCGATCTTTGGAAGGAGATCGAAAGTGCTGCGATCACCGGTAAATTCTCCATCAGCCTATGGGCCCTAGGTCAACAAAGAAAAGGAAGTGAGAAGAAATGTCGTTAGACTTTACCCCAGCCGAGAATAATGCAAAAGCTTGTGAGAAGGCTAACACTTCTCTTAAACAAGTGTTAATCTTGAAGATGCAACTATCAGAGGAAAAAAGAAGAAACACTCGGAGAATGTAAGAAAGTCCTTCGCCAAAGGCGACTGGTCATAGGCAGGCAGAAAAAAATCATTAGGGATATCGATTTTAGTGTATCAGAAATAGGAGAACTTTTGGACATCATAGAGAGCAGCCGCAAAAACTGGAAAACCGCGAAACAGCAGAAACAACGAAATAGGCTAACCATAGCAGAGACTCCTGCGACATCGAATAACAAGCCGACATTTTCGACGTTGCAGAATACAAGGAGCGCACAGAGTATAGCCGCTGCCAACCTTGACAAGCAGAAGAAGAAGGATAAAGCTGTAAAAGTGAGACTTCCAGCAAAAAGGAAGTAACCCGACAGAGAGGCTAAAACGCCAAAGAGGACGCCGCGGCGAAAACCGGGAGCAAAGACACCAAGGCAGCGACCGGGGGCCATAACAATAAAGCCAAAAAAAGGCACCTTGGGACCTTAGGGGAAATGTGAAACCGAAGGAAGCCGAAATCACAATCCGCTCAGTCCAAAAAAACAAAAAACGGGTGCAATTCTCCCCGTGATGGGTAGAGCTGGAAATAAGCAGGTTTTCTTCGATTCCCTCTGTGGCACCCTTAAGCAGGCTGCAGAGGTGCAAGCCCTTAGACCAAAAGCGATAACACTGCCGAAGAGATCACTCATGCAGTGATCAAGCCAACGGGGACCGCAGCTGAAGAAATGATTGTGCAGCTAAAAATGCAAATTTGACCATGGATATTCAAATGAGGTACAGGGACAAACCGCTCACATATCAATAAGAGTTGTCCGATTCAAGTTTAAGCTCCACGATAAGGGACCAGCTTTTCCTAGCCGGGTCCGAATGGCATGCGACACCTCTTTGGGAAGAAGTTTTTACTTGGCATAGTGCCTCACAAATGTCGCCAGTTTTTAAAGGAGATAATCAACAGTGAAAATTTTTTTACTTCTCGCCAGGATTTGAACCTAAACGTTCAGCTTCATAGGCGGATATGGTAATCTCTGCACCTCGGTGGCCTACTATGCAGCTAACTGCACTTTATACCAGAGAGTGGAGAAGAGCCTTCGTCTTCGTCTACCAGCGCCAATGAGTTGCTGAAGACTAGCAGGCTCTTGATCGGTTGAAATATCGGGATTGGAGGAAATGCTGCTTTTGGTGTGGATGAAAAAAAATGCTGCTTCTACAGTGGGAATGCATAGGGCCCGAAAGAAAATGAATCGGAATATGCATTAAAAGTGGAAAGAATAGACACAAGTTCAAGGAGTGTACTAACCTCCTGAATTATTGAACTGTAGCTTGCTAACAAAGGTGTTAAGGAAAAACTCAGCAGGCACGCTAAGAATACTGCAGGCCAACATGCATAGAAGTAAGGTTGCGCCGGAGATCTATCGCAAATAGTCGCAGAAAAGCATCCCAATATCATATTGGGTTGCCCAAAAAGTAATTGCGGATTTTTCATATAGTCGGCGTTGACAAATTTTTTCACAGCTTATGACTCTGTAATTGCATTCTTTCTTCTGTCAGTTATCAGCTGTTACTTTTAGCTTGCTTTAGAAAAAAGTGCAAAAAAAAAGTATATTTGATTAAAGTTCATTCTAAGTTTCATTAAAAATGCATTTACTTTCTTTTAAAAAATCCGCAATTACTTTTTGGGCAACCCAATAGTATTGGCGAACAATATGGAGGAATGAATCAAGGTTACTACTGGCTTGAGGATCCTACGAAGACAGCTGCTGTTAGAACACTTGCAATAGCCTCAGTTGGTCTGATGTCCTATAGGCACTCACTCTTGCGATGGAACGAATGAATATGGGGACACCTCAAGAGCATCGCAAGGCTCCATACTTGGACCAAATCCCTGGAATGGCTGTTATGATAGAATGGAATACTGCGAACAGAAATTTCAGACGGAACTTTTTTTAGCAATCTTCACGACAAAAAAAAAAACCCGAATGGTGCAGAACGCAAACTACGGCAGTTAGTAGGTTAGGTTTAAGTGGCAATCTGCCATCAGACTCGCTTAGACGTTTTCGTCCATTGTGATACCACAGGAACAGAAGAAGAAAGATGCCACCTAGTTCCTACCGTTGAACCATCCACATCGCTTTAAAAAGCCCAATAACTTGCGAATGTTTACATCCGCTAAATCAGACAGGTTCTCAAAGAAATGAGAACTTAAAGTGGAACTCCTTCTGACTGCTAGTGCGGGACACACACACAGAAGGTGTTCTATAGTCTCTTCTTCTTCGATGTCCTCACAGCTTCTGCAAAAGTCGTTGCTGGCAATGACTGAGACGTCTGTTCTAGCCAATAACAGCATAGCGGTTGACCTCTTCAAGTCTAGATTAGGCCACATAGTTTTGAAATGCTCTCAGCCCCCTCTTTTTGACCATCTATCGTTCGTTGTCCTTCGGGCCTGGTCCTGAAAATTTAGCTTACATGTCGCTAGAGGCACACCCACAGATTCCAGTATCCCTGGAATGTGGTAAGGTAGTTCCTATTCTCGCCAGCCCGTCTGCTTTAGAATTTCCTGGGATATCTCTGTGGCCCGGTACTCAGATCAGTTAAATTTTGAACTGTTCAGCCATCCCGTTGAGAGATATGCGACAGTTGAGGGCGATTTTTGTGTTTAGAAATACATTCTCCAGGGATTTAATGACTATCTGACTGTCTGAGAAGATATTTATGCCAATCGTCCTAATGACATTATATCTTAGCCATTTCTCCACTTCCTTAATTGCAAAGATCTCCGCTTGATACACACTGCAGTGGTCGGTTAGCCTCTTCTTCATCTTCATCTTTAGGGTACACCCCAAAGCCCACCTGGTCGTTAAGTTGTGAACCATCCGTATAGAAGTCTATGTAACTTTTGTTACCAGGGATATCGTAGTTTCAATCGGTTCTATCAGGAATTGTGGTACAGTACTTTTTATCAAAAAGCGGCTTAGGTAGATTGTAATCCACAATGCCTGGAATATCGGACATTGTATCAAGGATAACACATGGCCCATGAGAAAGCTCCCTTAACCTCACGACAGTGGTCGCTGCAATATGTCTAGCCCCAATGTCTAGAGGCATTAGATGCTACATTAAATTCAGTGCATCAGATAGTGTCGTCCTTAGAGCGTCTGTGATGCACAAACAAGCCATCCGGTTAAGTGTTCAGCAGTAGGTGGGCTTTTTAAGCGGCGTTCACCAGACCACAACACCATATAGCATTATAGGTATGACAAACGCAGTATATACCCCATACATGACACGCGGTCTAAACCTCACGGCAGTGGCAGTGGTCTTGACCTCACGGCAGTGTTCGCTGCAGTTACTCTAGCCACAATGTCCCGAGGCATAAGATGTAGCATTAAATTCAGTGCATAAGATGGTGTCGTCCTCTGTGCGGCTGTGATACACAAACAAGCCATCTGGTTAAGCATTCAGCGTTAGGTGGACTTTTTAAGCGCCGTCCACCAGACCACAACACCATATAGCATTATAGGTCTGACAAAGGCAGTATATACCCCATACATGACACGCGGTCTAAACCCCCCAACTTTTGCCAATGGCCCTCTTGCAGATGTATAGGGCAAGAGTTGCCTTTCCTGTCCTTTCATAAATGTTGGATTTGAAGTTCAATTTCCTGTCCAGCAAAACACTCAGGCATTTTGCGCTTTTTTTGTAAATGGAACATTCTCTCCACCTAAGGAGACGGCAGTTGATGCTAAGGACAAAAATCTGTCTGGACTCCCACGGCTTGCAATTTGCAATGCCGACAATGGAGTTCTTACTAGTAACGAAAAAAATTTCCCAGTGAAAATTGATATGCACACAAAGGACATCCTGATGAGGACCAAGAGATAAGTTAATATCTAGGGATGGATACAAAGCTGACCTATTTGGGGCAAATCGGGTACGCGACAACGAAGGCCTCGAAGATAATGGCGCAACTCAGTCAACTGACGGTACACATAGGGCGATGTCTCCTAAGCAGGCGCAGACTTTTAATAGAGACGTGCAATAGAATGAAATATGGAGCCATACACTATGGACATCATGCCGAGCGAAATGCCTGCTCTCGATCCAGAGGACGGTGGCTTCTAAGGTCATATCATCCTACCGGATAATGGCGGCACTCGCAGCCCTTGTAATAGCCGGAATGGTAAACCTACAGGCCATGGACCGGACCAGGCTCTACACCACGGGAGGTGGCGCACCCAGAGAGACCTGCCACTGGAAAGCTGTGAGCACCACACAGGCTGGAACAATGAGGTCCGATCTGTGTGATGTTCATTGCTGTAACTGGAGGCTTAGCTGCAACCTACTGGGCGCGTCCATAGGTTGCGGATAGTGGAATGCTCCATACGGAGTAGCTGCAACGGCAGTCGCGGACAATCAGCGGTGTCGAGCGGAGAGTCTCAGAGGCCCAGCGGCTCTTCCACATATACTGAGTGCCTATAATGCTCGATATGAAAAGGCGGGTTATTGGCGCCTTAAATTTATCAATGGCCACACTGTTCCAGCGGTGGTCGGTCCAGAGCCAGAGATCGCAACACACACAAACAAACCAAGACCGGCACGGAATAGCTGTGAGCACCACACAGGCTGGAGCAATCAGGTCCGATCTGTGTGGTGTTCATTGCTGTCACGAGAAGCTTAGCCGCGAGCTACTATGGGGCCATAGATTGCGGATAGTGGAATGCTCCATACGGAGTAGCTGCAACGGCAGTCGCGGACAATCAGCGGTTTCGGAGGGAGAGAGTCTCAGAGGCCGAGCGGCACCGGCTCTGCCACAAATAAGGAATGAGTGCCTATAAAGCTCGATTTGACAACGCGGGTTATTGGCGCTCTTCAATAACCAATGGCCACCTTGTTCCGGAAGCGATCAGTACTTTGGACCCATGATGCTCGATATGACAAGGCGAGTTATAGACGTCTTTCAATAACCAATGACCACCTTGTTCCTGAGGCGATGGGTCCTTTGAACTGAAATGAGCCTTCTCACCTACAGGTGCTCGACGGGGATCGCCACCGCCACATGGAGATGTGGCTGCAACAACAACACCCAGAAAGAAGAGGGTGAGATTCAAACGAGCCAAACGGGAGAAGATTATCGAAAAATGGAAGAATGAGAGTCGGGTGAGGTGTATGCAACGACTTATCCCCGATGTACAGATGTGTAGAGGTAGGAAACACGGCGACGTCAATTAACGGACTACGTTACACAGACTGACACAGGCCATGGTTACTTCCAGAAATACGTACTTAGATTGGCCACATGCTTTTTTAGCCAGGGCATTTTTGTGGAGCTAGAAGCAGATGATGCAGAACACACATTTTTCCACTTTGGGCGCTGGGTCGAAAGACGCAGGGATATCGAAACAGCCATTGGTGAGCTTTCGCCTGGTACAATAGTCCAGAGGATGCTGGAGAACAAGAAAATTTGGGTGGCGGTGATGAGTTACGCCGAACAAGCACTGCGCAGCCAGAAAATGGAACTGGACGCAATGGCGTAGAGTATGAATGCGGAGATTTGAAAGCAGAAGCAAGAAAGATGATATTTGTAATCACCAAATATTGGGTACACCTGGAAGTGATGCAAAAGTGGTTTCGTGCTGGAATTAATACCCCGGGGTGAGCCGGAGTGGGTTTTTAGCCGATACCGCTGATAGCAATGGAGTCTGGCAAAAGGCAAGAGACGTACTCGTCCCATGCATAAAGCATTTTCCCATCCTATACCTATGAAATATCGCCCATTTTTTATGTTCAGCCGTTGGTTATGCTTGCCTAAGACTTTCAGCAGACGTTCCGCTGCAGACAGTTATGCGGAGAGTTTGCGAGACGGAATTAATCCCATGGGGTGAAACAGGGTGAGTTTTAAGCTGGTATCGTTGATACCAACAGAGTCCAGCTAAAGGCGAGAGACGTACTCGTCACATGAGTGAAGTATTGGGTTGCCCAAAAAGTAATTGCGGATTTTTTAAAAGAAAGTAAATGCATTTTTAATAAAACTTAGAATGAACTTTAATCAAATATACTTTTTTTACACTTTTTTTCTAAAGCAAGCTAAAAGTAACAGCTGATAACGGACAGAAGAAAGACTGCAATTACAGAGTCGCAAGCTGTGAAAAAATCTGTCAACGCCGACTATATGAAAAATCTGCAATTACTTTTTGGGCAATCCAATATTTTTCCATTCTACCCCTGTTGGAATTCTGAGTTGGATTTAATTTCACGTTGTGAAATGGGTTGGGGTTGTAGCCGGCATCATTGGTAACAACGGAGTTCGCCTTAGGGCGAGAGACCTACTCGTCACATGTGTAAAGGATTTTCCCATCACGACCCTGTGAAAGATCTCGTATTTCTTCGTGGCCAATTGTTGCTATTTCTTTTGCTTGTCTAAGACTTTCAGACTTTTCGGGAGAAAAAGGGAGAGGAGAAACGCATATTCCGCAGAATGCAAAAGGAAAGGGAAAGACGTGAGTGTGAGCGAATTGAGATTGAGTACAGGAGTCAAAATGAAGTCCGGAAATTTTACTAAAGAATTAAATATCATATCGATGGCTTTGGTGCAGGCACATCCTCCTGCAGAGACAAAGAAGGAAATCTGATAACTGACACAGATAACATGCTGAGGATATGGAAAGCACATTTTACCCAACTGCTAGTGTCTGACGTTGGCGAAGAAGAGAATACCGCAGAACCAATCCCTGATGATGGTATAGCATATCTACCTCCTAGTCAGATGTCTAAATAGCAGTGATCCGACGGAAGAACAACAAGGCAGCAGGAGCCGACGGGTTACTGAAGCCAAAAATGCAGCATATAGAGCAACCCTGCAATCAATAGCAACGCGCCAGATGAAGGAGAGCTATCGGGAGAAAATAAGAGAGGAGAAACGTCTATTCCGCAGAAAGAAAAAGGAAATGGAAAGACGTGAGTGTGAGCGAATTGAGATTGAGTACAGGAGTCAGAATGAAGTCCGGAAATTCCAACAAAGAATTAAACATCATATCGATGGCTTTGCTGCCGGCACATCCTCCTGCAGAGACAAAGAAGGAAATCTGGTAAAGGACACAGATAGCACGCTGAGGATATCGAAAGAACATTTAACCCAACTGCTAGTGTCCGATGTTGGCGGCGAAGAAGATACCGCAGAACCAATCCCTGATGATGGTATAGAATGTTTACCCCCTGCAATCAGTTGCAACGGTTTCCAGGTGAAGAAAGAAAGAAAAAGGAATTGGAAAGACGTGAGTGTGAGCGAATTGAGATTGAGTACAGGAGTCAGAATGACGTCCGGAAGTTCTACCCATGAATTAAACATCATACCGATGGCTTTGCTGCAGGCACATCCTCCTGCAGAGACAAAGAAGGAAATCTGGTAATTGACTCAGATAGCATGCTGAGGATATGGAAAGAACATTTTACCCAACTGCTAGTGTCCGACGTTGGCGGCGAAGAGGATACCGCAGAACCAATCCCTGGTGATGGTATAGAAGGTTTACCTCCTAGTCAGAATGAGGTCCAAATAGCAGTGACACCCGACTAAAGAACAACAAGGCAGCAGGAGCCGACGGGTTACCCGCTGAACTATTTAAGACCGGAGGCGACACACTGATAAGGCGTATTAATCAGCTTATCTGCGAATCTGGCTAGAAGAACGCATACCCGATAGGATTGGAACCTCAGCATACCATGTCCCCTACAAGAAAGGAGGCAAGACGGAATGAGCCAACTACAGAAGAATAAGTCTCCTCCCCATCGCATACAAGATACTCTCGAGCGTACTGTGTGAAAGATTAAAACCTAAAGTCAATGAGATAATTGGGCCCCATCAATGCGGCTTTAGACCTGGTAAATCTACCCCAGACCAGATATTCAAATTGCGCCAAATCCTGGAAAAGACCCGAGGAGGACAAATCAACATCTACCATCTCTTTGTTGGCTACAAAACAGATGAGGCAGTACTTGGAGTATTTGAGAGAAAGATTCTTCGTAAAATATATGGGGCAGTTTGCATTAATGGAGAATATAGGCGTCGTATGAAGCACGAGCAGAATGATCTGTATGACGAGGATGGCATAGTTACACTTATCAAAATACAACGGCTGCGTTGGCTAGGTCATGTTGTCAGAATGAATGAAGAAGCTCCAGCAAAGAAGTCTTTTGAAGGCAAACACGGTGGTACACGCAAACCGGGAAGACCAAACGCCCGTTTGAGAAAGATCAAGTGGTGGGAGACACCTCGAAACTTGGTGTCAGAGATTTTAGGATGAGCGCAGCAGATCGAGGTGCTTGGAACGCTGTTCTACGTTCGGCAAGTGGAACAAATATTCTGTCATAGCCAATTAAAGTAAGTAAGACTTTCGGCATATGTTCCGTTGCAAACTTTCCTATCTACCATCCTTTGTTAAAGACAAAAATAAGATTTTGAGGGTTTGCTTAGATTTTAAGGGGTTTCAGGTTGTCCATTGAGTCTTACAACGATTACGCAGCTTTTGTTTTGATTTGATTTCATAACGTTTCTCCTAATTCCTGATTTCAATATAGATGAACGAAATCAAAGCCATAGGACTTCATGAAAAGTGGATTTAAATCTCACCGCTACAAATTTCATTAAAGTCTTATGAAAAATGATTAATTGATCGTCTCAAATTAAGCCACCAAGAAAATGCTTTCAGTTTTACAGCATTTAAATTTCTGCCTTAAAAAGGGCCAATCCCTAGGGACTTTAGGCAGCCAAGGCTTCAAGTTGAGCTATTAAAGCGTAAACAGTGGGGTTAGAGGGGGGTTAGTTGAAATCTTTACGGAAGACATCCATCCCCTGGTTAAAACCCGTTCAATTTGTCTTAAAGATGGCACGCCCAAACCCATCCCTTTCCCCTCTGAGTAATGTTGCTTTAGTATATTTGGGGCATGGAGGACCTGCTGCTAATGCTGGTAGGAATGAGCAACATAGCTTCCTCACTTTGTTTATGTTGAAAGGATTGTAGCACACAGCAGGAGATTTAAAAGGCTGTAAATGTCAAGTAGCGTAATTGGATTTATGCGGATATGATTTTAGTCGTTGCTGTCGCCTGGCATGGCAAAGCCAAGTTCATTTAGTTGTGCTTCATGGCCAAATTTGAAATTTTAATGAACACATTTGCTGGAAAATAAACTTTGGAGTATGGGAGTTTAGGGAGGGGGGGGGGGCCAAAAACTCTAACCGCTATATGTGAACTTTATAAATAAGTAATAAATCAATTTGAAATGATTTTTGCTTTTGATTTGAAATTAGAGTAGCTTTAAAAGAAAAGGAATTTAAAACTAGGAAAATTTTATTTTTTTGATATATTCTTCAAAAAAATTTTCCACAGATAAAAATCACTATCACAACTAAATTATTAAGGCGAAATTTTACATGAATTTTTTTATGGGTATACAATTTTCAACTATAAATTTTTGAAAAAGTCGGAACCATCACCGACTTTGTCAAGATTCGGAAGACTGCGATAGACAAAAGGAAATTTTTCCCATGAACATTCCACTAAGGAACAGGGGCAAACTTCTCACATATCAATGATTGCAGTCCGATACAAGTTTAGGCTCAATGATAAGGGGTATACTTTTTATAACCAAGTCCGAACGGCATGCCGCATTGCGACACCTCTTTGGAGAGATTTTTTACATGGCATATTACCTCACAAATGTTGCCAGCATTAGGGGATGGAAAACACCGCTGAAAATTTTTTCCGATGGTCTCGCCAGGATTCGAACTCAGACGTACAGCGTCATAGGAGGACATGTTAACCTCTGCGCTACGGTGGCTTCCAAGACTGTGATAGGCAAAAGAAGCCGTTGTTCAAAATTTCACCCAAATCAGATAATAATTGCGCTCTATAGAGGCTCCAGAAGTCAATATCCCAGATCGGTTTATATAGCAGCTATATCCGGTTATGGACCTATTTAAACCATACTTTGCACAGTTGTTGAAAGTCATAACGAAACACGTTATGCGAAATTTCAGTGAAATCGGATAAAATTTGCGCCCTCTAAAGGCTCAAGAAGTCAAAACCCTAAATCCGTTTATATGACAGCTATATCAGGTAATGAACCGATTTCACCCATACTTGGCGCAGTAGTTAGAAATCATAACGGAACACCTCATGCATAAAAAAATACCTCACGTAAAATTTCAGCCAAATCGGTTAAGAATTGCGTCCTCTCATGGCTCAAGAAATCAAGATTCCAGATCGGCAGCTATATCAGGTTATAAACCGATTTGAAAAATACTTAGCACAGTTATTGCGAATCACGAATCACGTCGTGCATAATTTTAGCCAAATCGGATAAGAATTGCACCCTCTAGAGGCTTAAGAAGTCAAGACCCCAGATCGGTGCATAAGATAGCGATATCAGGTTATGGACCGATTTCAACCATACTTAGTGCAGTTGTTGAAAATCATAAAAAAATACCTCACGTAAAATTTCAGCCAAATCGGATAAAAATTGCGCCCTGTAGTGGCTCAAGAAATCAAGATCCAAGATCAGTTTATATGGCAGCTATATCAAAACATGCCCCGATATGGCCCATTTACAATCCCAATCGACCTACATCTATAGGAAGTATTTGTGCAAAATTTCAAGCGGCTAGCTTTGCTCTTTCGAAAGTTATCGTACTTTGGACAGATAGACAAACGGACAGACAGAAGGACGGACAGACGGACGGAGGGACAGACGGATGGACAGACGGACGGACAGACGGACGGACAGACGGACGGACAGACGGACGGACAGACGGACGGACAGACGGACGGACAGACGGACGGACAGATGGACGGACAGACGGACGGAGGGACAGACGGACGGACTCCTTTTGCTGCGCTGCCTGATATTTCAATATTAGGATCATTGCCCATCCTAGTCTTCCGAATCTTGAAGAAAGTGACGGGTGCGTCTTCGGATCCCTGTTCGTTAGGCTGTGTTGGGTCTCTCGTCCCTGCACTTCCTGTTGTTTTAGTATTAGCATCCTTGCTTATCCTTCCTTCTTCCCAATATTAAGGGAGACGGTGATTTGCTCGTCGTCAGCCCCCTGTTTGTTGGGCGGAAAAAAACCGGAAAACCGCCGCTGAAATTTTTTTTCTGATGGTCTCGCCAGGATTCGAACCCGGGCCTTCAGCGTCATAAGCGGACATGCTAACCTCTGCGCTACGGTGGCCTCCTTTCTTAGCCTTCCCAATCTAGAAAAAGACAGCCTTGCTCCCGTAGTGCGTCCTGCCTTAAGTCTTAGGCAAACTTGATCAGTGATCGGAGACTTGATCAATGCCAACCACAAGGAGAGTTCCTTCCTCCTTTTCCTCCTTGTGGAAGACCTCCCACTTCCCAGCGACCAAACCTTGGTTTTGCTTGCCCCAGAATCCCAGCAAGCGTTCCGTCGCAAATTTACAGTCCCATCACCTGATAAAGACCGTCACCTCTGTGTGCTGGGGTATGCCCATCTTTCTCACCAGTTTGAGCTTTGCCCCTTCCCAGGGAGTGTGGATACTTCTGACGAGTTGTTTGACGGTATCTACACAATCCGCCGATGCAAAACGCAGCGTAAAGATGGCGCCTCTATAGACCCTCTACAGAGTTCCACACATGTTCGAAAATCCGATCGTTAACCAGATCCTCCACCGATATTGATGACTGCCTAAGTCAGCTCACCTCTGCAGCGCCCTCCCAGGGAGCCTGGATACCTCTGACGAGTTGTTGGACGGTATCAAAACAAACCGCCGACGCAAAACGCAGCGTAAAGATGTCCCCTCTGTACTTGCAGCTCATCATTTGCAGTGGTAGACCCTCTACAGAGTTCGACACATGTTCGAAAATCCGATCGTTAATCAGATCCTCCACCGATATTGATGACTGCCTAAGTCAGCTAATCTCTGCTGTGCTTCTCTTCTGCGTCCTCCCAGGGAGCGTGGAAACCTCTGAGAAGTTGTTGGACGGTATCCCTCCAAGGGAGCCTGGAGGGCGCCTCCGACGAGTTGTTGGACGGTATCAAAACAAACCGCCGATGCAAAACACAGCGTAGAGATGTCCCCTCTATAGACCCTCTACAGAGTTACACACATGTTCGAAAATCCGATCGTTAATCAGATCCTCCACCGATGTTGATGACTGCCTAAGTCAGCTCATCTCTGCTGCGCCCTCCCAGGGAAAGTGGATACAGCTGACGAGTTGTTGGGCTGTATCAAAACAAAACGCCGACGCAAAACGCAGCGTAAAGACGTCCCCTCTTTAGACCCTCTACAGAGTTCCACACATGTTCAAAAATCTGATCGTTTACCAGATCCTCCACCGATATTGATGACTGCCTAAGTCAGCTCATCTCTGCTGTGCCCTCCCAGGGAGCCTGGATACCTCTGACGAGTTGTTGGACGGTATAAAAACAAACCGCCGACGCAAAACGCAGCGTAAAGATGTTCCCTCTATACTCGCAGCTCATCATTTGTATGGGTAGACCCTCTACAGAGTTCCACACATGTTCGAGCATCCGATCGTTAACCAGATCCTGCACCGACATTGATGACTGCCTAAGTCAGCTCATCTCTGCTGCGCCCTCCCAGGGAGCTTGGATACCTCTGACGAGTTGTTGGACGGTGTCAAAACAAACCGCCGACTCAAAACGCAGCGTAAAGATGTCACCTCTATACTTGCAGCTCATCATTTGTATGGGTAGACCCTCTACAGAGCTCCACACATGTTCGAAAATCCGATCGTTAACTAGATCCTCCACCGATATTGGTGACTACCTAAGTTAGCTCTCTCTCTCTCTCTCTCTCTCTCTCTCTGCTGTGCTTCCTTACCACTCTGGCGTAAGATGGCGGCTTCTGCGATGGCTGTGCCCTCAGTTTGGAAGTCACAGTCTTCCATGAATATTTAGAGGCCGTGCGCGCTTTCTTCATTCAAGTTCCGACTTTGCCTCCCTCCGCAGGACACTGTGTGGAGGCTCTATTGCGGGAGGGCTGGCTTGGCTTTCCCAGAGTACTTGAAAGCGGGGAGATATTTTTTTCTTAAGAATTTTGGCAGTGCGTTGGAGCATTTTCTATGTCATAGGCCGGCTATCTCGGCTTTGTATTTCATAGCAAAATACCAGCTCTGAAGGCTTTTATCCTACCTTGTATACAATTGGTCAAATTTTTGCAGGTATTCTAACACTTTTGCGTTTTGTTTCAAAGGGAAAGCCTTGGCCAATTAAAAATCCCACTAAATCAGATAAAAATCGTTTATGAAACACAAAACAGTTTTTAACTTTATTTTGTGTTTCCATTTAGGATTTTGTTTTATTTATAGCTTTTTCCCCATAAACTTCCATGTCTCTTTCTGTTTATCTTTTTGCTTCGCCCCACCACTTTTTTCCATTAAAATTTCAATGATGTATTCGGTTCCCCCCGCACCCCAAACAAACAATGGAAAAAAAAACTTTTCAATTATCCAACTCTCTTGCTTTTCACTAACGCATCATTCATCACTGCCATCGATGAAAGACCGCGCTCTGCCAACTTTTACTTATTTAAAGTTTTATATTTGGCTTAATTAGTTTTTTTTTTGCGGAGCTCTTCATAAAATCCGCGTTTCAATTAGTTTTAACACTTTGCGAAAATGAAAAACATTGGAAAAGGCAAAGCAATGGCAGCTGCCAATAGCAATGCTCTTTACGCTGAGATTTAATTGCCTATATTGGACAAAAGTTTCATGGACAGTAAAATAATAGGCACATGACACTGGGATGATGATGGGCAGGATATCCGCTACACCACTACCACCATGATTAATTCATACATTTTCAGTTGCTATCGCGTGTGGTTGATGTATGTGTGGTGGCATTATGTCAATGTGTGTGAGTGTGTGTGTGTGTGTGTGTGTGCGAGAATGTAATTAAATTGCAAACAAAAAATCCATTAAGTGATGCGGTCTGGCAAACACCACCATCATTGGCTTTGCTCAATAACCACACTCAACATTTGAATTGAGTATGGATAATATGTGGGGATTAAAACTATAGCCAAGCCAATAATATTTAATGGCGGGGTTTTCCAGATATGTTTGAGTAGCCTGGACGAAATTGGAAAATCAAAGCATAGACAACGCTATTTCTTACTTTAATTGGCTATGACAGAGCATTTGTTCGTTCCACTAGCCGAACGTAGAATAGCGTTCCAGGCGCCTCGATCTTCTGCGCTCATTCTAAAATCTCTGACACCAAATTTCGAGGTGTCTCCCACTTGATCTTTCCATCAGGCTTTTGGTCTTCAAAGACTTCATTGCTTACTGCCTCAAAAGACTTTTGCTAAAGCTTCTTCTTGATGCGTGTAACTATCGTCATCACCGTAGCGCAGAGGTTAGCATGTCCGCCTATGATGCAGAACGCCTGGGTTCAATTCCTGGCAAGACCATCATCATCATAAAACTTTCAGCAGTGGTTATACCCTCCTAATGCTGGCAACATTTGTGAGGTACTATGCCATGAAAAAACTTCTCCTCAAAAGAGGTGTCGCACTGCGGCACGCCGTTCAGATTCGGCTATAAAAAGGAGTTCCCTTATCATTGAGCTGAAACTTGAATCGGAGTGCACTCATTGATATGTGAGAAGGACGCCCCTGTTCCTTAATGGAATGTTCATGGGCAAAATTTGCATTTGCAGTTGGCACATTCCGTCTTGTCTCCTTTCTTGTGTACGGTACATAGTATGCTGAGGTTCCAATCCTATCGGATATGGGTTTTTCTAGCCAGATTGCGCTGATAAGCTGATGAATACGCCTTATCAGCGTGTCGCCTCCGGTCTTAAATGGTCAGGGGGTAACCCGTCGGCTCCTGCTGCCTTGTTGTTCTTTAGTCGGGTTACTGCTACCTGGACCTCATTCTGACTAGGAAGTAAACATTCATCAGGGATTGGTTCTGCGTTATCCTCTTCGCCGCCAACGTTGGACGTTAGCTGGGTAAAATGTTCTTTCCATATCCTCAGCATGCTATCTGTGTCAGTTACCAGATTTCTCCTGAAGTCCGGAAATTCTACCAAAAAATTAAACATCAAATCGACGGCTTTGCTGCAGGCACATCCTCCTGCAGAGAATAGACGTTTCTGCTCTCTCATTTTCTCCCGATAGCTCTCCTTCATTTGGCGCGTTGCCACTGATTGTAGGGTTGCTCTATATGTTGCATTCTTGGCTTCAGTAGCATCTCGACACTCTTGGTCGTACCATGGGTTTCTTGGAGGAGGCTTTCGGTACCCAAGTTCGGATTTCACGCCATTTTCCATGGAGTGGGCAATAGTTTGCCATTGCGCCATTATATGATCGGAACTAGGAATGCTTTCATCAAGCAGTTGGGTCAGTCGAGTGAAGTCAGCCGCTGTTTGCAGCTTTTCAATATAGAGCTTTCGTGCCGTGTCAGATCGTACTTTGCTCGCTAGGTTCAAACGGGTGCGAACCTTTGCCGCAACAAGGTAATGATCCGAATCGATATTCGCTCCACAAATCGATCGTACATCTCACACGCTGAATGAATGCCTTTCATCTATCACAACATGATCAATTTGGTTACTCGTTGTAGTTGTAGCAGTTTATTGTGTTCTATCTTTCGTCTGCTTGATTCTGTTGAGTGTCAAGACCCAAGATGGGGTGGGTCCAGAGGGTTCTGGGTCTGAACGGAGTAGGTCTGGCTGGGTAGTTAAACAGGTGACGTGTATCGTGCGGACCCTGGTTACAATCGAGACATACATCTTGCACGTCGACATCAATCCTTGCTCTGAAGGAGTTGAGGCAGCCGGTTGTACGCACCGGATTGACCCGATGGAACCCTCATCGGCAAAGGCTGTCGCCTCAGTGTACCTATACGTGGTTCCTTGTGTTTTGATCGGGTGACAGCCATGAGGCTTTGTGAATATTTTTATGTTGAAATCTGGTGCTACTAACTACCATGTTTTTTACCGCTGCGAAATCTACCAGCCTCAACCCATTACTGGACGTTATCTCGTGCAGGCTAAACTTTCCGACTGTTGGACCAAAAATGTCTTCCTTGCCTATCTTCGCATTAAAATCTCTCAGAACGATTTTAATATCATGGGCGGGGCAGCGGTCGTATTCTCTCTCTAGGCGCTTGTAGAAAATATCCTTGTTCTGCTCATCTTTGTCTTCCGTCGGGGCATGGGCACAAATAAGGCTGATGTTGAAGAATTTGGCTTTTATGCGGATTGTGGCTAGCCTCTCATCCACCGGAGTAAAGCTGGAGACAAGGTGTATCAGTCTCTGACTAATCACAAATCCACAGCCAAATTCATGCCTCGTGTTATGACAGCTATGGTACAGTTCGTCACCGTTTGGTGTTGTAGTGACGCCATTACCAGTCCATCGCATTTCCTGTAACACGGTAATATCTGCTTTGTATTTCTCTTATACATCAGCCAGCGCGTATTCTGCACCTTCTCTATAGCGAGAGCGGACATTCCAGGTGCAGATCCGCAAATCATGGTCCTTTTTTCGTTTGCGTTGGTCGTCATCGTTGGGGGGAGGTCCGTTTTTAACTATTCCTTTGTTCCCATAGTAGTTCTTATAGTTTTCCGGGGCTGGTTACTGGCCCAGCGCCCCAACCGACGCTCGCCTCCAGCCGCTCCTAACCAGGGAACAGAAGCTGATGTTGACCATTGGTTATTTGAAGGCGCCAATGACTCGCCTTGTCATCTCGAGTATCATTGGCACTCAGTATTTAATTAAGAGCCAGTGTCAACTGACTCCTCACTGAGACTCTGCTCTTGAATATCGCTGACTGCCGGCGGCCGCGTTTGCAGCTACTTCGCATAAAAACGAAGCTTTCCACCATCCGCTACCTGTAGACGCGTCCGGTAGCTTTCAGCTAGGCTTCCCCTGGTAACGATGGACACCACACAAGTCGGAGCTCAAAGTTCCAGCCTGTGTGGTGCTCATAGCTACCCCGTGTCGACCGGGATTTTATTTATTTTAATTTTTTTCATTTTATTTTATTTAAGTTTTTTGTATTTTATTTTATTTTTATTTTATTTATTTTTATTTTATTTTATTTTATTTTATTTTATTTTATTTTATTTTATTTTATTTTATTTTATTTTTTATTTTATTTTATTTTATTTTATTTTATTTTATTTTATTTTATTTTATTTTATTTTATTTTATTTTGTTTTATTTTATTTTATTTTATTTTATTTTATTTTATTTTATTTTATTTTATTTTATTTTATTTTATTTTATTTTATTTTATTTTATTTTATTTTATTTTATGTTATTTTATTTTATTTTATTTTATTTTATTTTATTTTATTTTATTTTATTTTATTTTATTTTATTTTATTTTATTTTTTATTTTATTTTTTATTTTTTATTTTTTTTTATTTTATTTTATTTTATTTTATTTTGTTTTATATGATTTTATTTTATTTTATTTTATTTTATTTTATTTTATTTTATTTTATTTTATTTTATTTTATTTTATTTTATTTTATTTTATTTTATTTTATTTTATTTTATTTTATTTTATTTTATTTTATTTTATTTTATTTTATTTTATTTTATTTTATTTTATTTTATTTTATTTTATTTTATTTTATTTTATTTTATTTTATTTTATATGATTTTATTTTATTTTATTTTATTTTATTTTATTTTATTTTATTTTATTTTATTTTATTTTATTTTATTTTATTTTATTTTATTTTATTTTATTTTATTTTATTTTATTTTATTTTATTTTATTTTATTTTATTTTATTTTATTTTATTTTATTTTATTTTATTTTATTTTATTTTATTTTATTTTATTTTATTTTATTTTATTTTATTTTATTTTATTTTATTTTATTTTATTTTATTTTATTTTATTTTATTTTATTTTATTTTATTTTATTTTATTTTATTTTATTTTATTTTATTTTATTTTATTTTATTTTATTTTATTTTATTTTATTTTATTTTATTTATTTTATTTTATTTTATTTTATTTTATTTTATTTTATTTTATTTTATTTTATTTTATATGATTTTATTTTATTTAATTTTATTTTATTTTATTTTCTAACTACTCTCATATTTTGTAGGATTTTTTTTCCTCGCCTTCACTTCAATGCCTTTGTTTGCTGGGTTTTTATTTTATTTTTCAAATGAATGCCAAAACCAACTTTAACAACATTTAACATGACGTTGGAGGTTTGACAGTTGAACGATTGCATTAAAGTCTTATTAAATTTGTCTGTTTTAATATAGAATACATCGATGGGATGACAAAGTGCATCTGGTCTTTAAGTGCTCTTCATGTTGTAGTTGTGGCTGAGCTTTGATTTGTATGCAAGTCATACAAATAAATTAAAAATTACATTAATTGGTTTATTTTTTTTTTTTTAGAACAAATATAGTTTTAAGAGACTATAAAGAATATTGCAAAAGTTAAATATTAAGAGTATGAAAAGTTGTAGTAAACTGAGTTAAATTAGTAAAAAATTTGAGTCGAAAAAGTATCCTTACCCTGCCAACGGTATAGGCTCTAATACCCAACTATAGCTGACAGCCTTCTTGTTTGTGCTAGATTTGGGCTAGAGTTGCCTTTTGGTATCCCAATTGCTGCATTTAAATTCCCTGCGTGCAAAACTCCCACCTATTTGGCGCCTTTAGTCAATGGAGCGTTCTTTACTGCTAGGAGGACAGGTTTTAAGTTGACTGGATGCTAGCTGAAACTTTTGAAATTTTGGTGATAACGAAATGATATGCAAAATTTATGACGGTCAAGGCGAGTCGCTCGGAGGGCCGTTAAATTTTGCTCACCTTGGCCTTTCGAAAGTTGTTCGAGCTGTCAAATTTTAATTTGAGGGTTGATATGTTTCGATGTAGGTCCCATATAAACCGATCCCCGGATTTGACTTATTTAGCACCTAGAAGCCGTAAGTGAAAAAAAACCCACCATCTCGAATATATATGTGAACCACATTTGGCCAAAATCATTTAAAATATGCACCACCTAAGAACCCATAGCAGCTATATCGAAATATGGTCCGTTAAAGATCAAACTCGGCATGGAGGTCAAAGAGTCTTACACAAATCAAAGTTCGAGACAGTAAAACGGGATATTGGCCTTAATGGCAGCTATATCCAAATATAGCCTGATCTCCACAATATTGGGGAAGGATTTGCAAAAGTTTAATACAGATCATTATAGCCAGGGGGAGCCTGTCCATAAAAAGTTGATTTTTCCTAAATTCGAAACTTTTTTACTCTGAACAAGTAATAGCGCCAAGTTCGGCCGAGCCGAATCCCAAGTTCGGCCGGGCCGAATCTTGTGAAGCCACCACCATGGATTCTGCTAAAAATTTATACAAAATAAATTTAGTTGTAGGTTCAAACTTCTGTCAAACCATTTTTCAAGTTTTTTGCCTGTTAGGGCGAAGATCATAAAATTTTACTCTTTTTATTTGTTTCTCTTTCGAGACGAGCACAATGATCGAAGATGCAAATGGAAAAGGAACGCCAAAGATAGCAACACACACCAGTCACTATGGGACGCGTTTCGTCTTTGGTTAGAAGACTTGCACAACCATATTAGGTGTGATGGCTTCAAGGCCCATGCGTTGGTATGTTGTATTTGAATCGTACTAATAGCGAAAACTCATCTATGCTACAATTACCACATAAACCACGCTAGACAACCCTGTCTATTAGCTGTACTTTTCCCCATGCATGTAATTTTGTGTAATGACAGACATTCTTTCTGTGACAAATTACACTTCTTCCGTGCTACACATGATTTTGTGCATCTGTTGGAAGTTGTATTTATGGCTTCGAACGCTAAGACAACGGCAATGGCACTCGCTGTTGCTTCGTGTGCCCAGGTTCGAATCCTGGCCAGGCTCTGCCGAATTTTTCATTTTTCAAGTTTTTTGCCCATTATGGCGAGATCATTAAATTTTACAATTTTTGTTTGTTTCTCTTTCGAGACGAGCTCAATGATCGGAGATGGAAATGGAAAAGGAAAGCCAGAGATGGCAAACCATCAAAAATTAAAGCTTCTAGGAACCGAACAAGGTCGACCGAGAGAACGGTTTACAAGAGAGGTACATCAGGTTATTTACTGATTTGGACCGTATTTGGCACAGTTGTTGTTGTAACAGAACACCGCATGCAAAATTTATGCCAAATCGGACAAAAATTGCGTCTTGTAAGGACTCAAGAAGTCAAATCGGGAGATAGGTATATATGGGAGGTATATCAGGTTATAAAACGATTCGGACCGAACCTGGCACAGTTGTTGGAAGTTGTAACAGAACACCACATGCAAAATTTCCACCAAATCGGACAAAAATTGCGGCTTCCAGGGGCTCAAGAAGTCAAATCGGGAGATCGGTTTATATGGGAGCTAGATCAGGCTATAAACCGATTCGGACCGAACTTGGTACAGTTGTTGGAAGTTATACCAAAGCAATACATGCAAAATTTCAGCCAAATCGGACAAAAAAAAATTGCGACTTGTAAGGACTCAAGAATTCGAATCGGGAGATCGGTTTATTTGGCAGTTATATCAGGTTATAAACCGGACCATACGTGGCACAGTTGTTTAAAGTCATAACAAAACACCACATGCAAAATTTCTCCCAAATCGAATAAAACTGTGGCTTGTAAGGATTTAGGAAGTCAAATCGGGAGATCGCTTTATGTGGGTGCTATATCGGGTTCTTGACCGATTTGCACCGTACTTGGCGCAGTAATTTAAGGTCATAACAGAACACTACGTGCGAAATTTCAGCCAAATCGGACAAAGATTTGTGGTTTGTAAGGACTCAAGAAGTCAAATCGGGAGATCGGTTTATATGGGAGCTATATCAGGTTATAGACCGATTCGGGCCATACATGGCACAGTTATTCAAAGTCATTACAAGACCCTACATGCAAAATTTCAGCCAAATCAGACAAAAAATGCGGCTTTCAGGGGCTCAAGGAGTCAAATCGTGAGATCGGTTTATATGGGAGCTATATCAGATTATACACCTATTAGGACAGTACTTTGCACATTTATTAAAAATCATAACAGAACACTACTTGCAAAGTTTTACCCAGCTTCCTTTAGAATTTAAACCGGGATATCGGTTTATATGGGAGCTATATCCAAATCTGAACCGATATGGCCCAGTTGCTATCTCCAACGACCTACATCGATAGTAAGTATCTGTGCAAAATTTCAAGAGGCTAGCTTAACGCGTTCGACCGCTACCGTGATTTCGACAGACGGACGGATAGGGTTAGATTGACTCCGAATGTCGTGACGATCCAGAATATCGGGACGATCCAGAAGTAACACAGAACAGTCTTGAGGCCACCGTAGCGCAGAGGTTAGCATGTCCATCTATGACGCTGAACGCCTGGGTTCGAATCTTGGCGAGACCACCAGAAAAAATGTTCAGCGGTGGTTTTCCCCCTTAGGTTTGTAAATAGGCTATATGGGCTATAAGCCGATTCTGGATATCGACATCTTGAGCTTCTAGAGAGCGCAAATTTTTTCGGATTTGGCTGACACTTAGCATTTTTTTTCTTTTAACTGCCAACAACTGTGCCATGATAAGTCCGAATCGATTCAAAATCTTATATAGCTCCCATATGAACCGACTTCAGATTTTGATTTCTTAAGCCGCTAGAGGGCGGCATTTTTATACCCATCACCGAAAGAGGGCGGTATATTCATTTTGTCATTCCGTTTGCAGCACATCGAAATATCAATTTCCGACCCTATAAGGTATATATATTCTTGATCAGCGTAAAAATCTAAGACGATCTAGCCATGTCCGTCCGTCTGTCTGTCTGTCTGTTGAAATCACGCTACAGTCTTTAAAAATAGAGATATTGAGCTAAAACTTTGCACAGATTCTTTTTTTGTCCATAAGCAGGTTAAGTTCGAAGATGGGCTTTATCGGACTATATCTTGATATAGCCCCCATATAGACCGATCCGCCGATTTGGGGACTAAGGCCCATAAAAGCCACTTTTATTATACGATTTTGCCAAAATTTGGGACAGTGAGTTGTGTTAAGCCACTCGACATCCTTCTTCAATTTGGCCCAGATCAGTCCAGATTTGGATATGGCTGCCATATAGACCGATCCGCCCATTTAGGGTCTTAGGCCCAAAAAACCGCACTTATTGTCCGATTTTGCTGAAATTTGGTACAGTGAGTTGTATTAACCCACTCGACCTCTTTCTTCAATTTGGCCCAGATCGGTCCAGATTTGGATATAGCTGCCATATAGACCGAACTCTCATTTTAAGGTCCTGGGCCCATAAAAGGTTGTGTTAGGCCTCTCGACATCCTTCTTCAATTTGGCTCAGATCGGTCCAGATTTGGATATAGCTGCCATATGGACCAATTTCTCGACTTAAGGATTTGGGTCTATAAAAGGCGCATTTATTGTCCGATGTCGCCAAAATTTGGGACAGTGAATTAAGTTAAGCCCCTCGACATACTTCTGCAATATGGCACAGATCGGTCCAGATTTGGATATAGCTGTCCTATAGACCGATCTCTCGATATAAGGTTTTGGACCCATAAAAGGTGTATTTATTTGATGATATCGCCAAAATTTGGGACCGTTTGTTGTGTTAGGCCTTTCGACATCTTTCTTCAATTTAGTCCAGATCGGTATAGATTTGGATATGGCTGCTATATAGACCGATTTCTCGATTTAAGGTTTTGGCCCCATAAAAGTCGTATTTATTGTCCGATTTCGCCGAAATTTGGGACAGTCAGTTGTGTTAGGCCTTCACTAACCGATATCGCCTAAATTTGGAACAGTGAGTTGTGTTACGCCCTTCGACATTCTTCTTCTGTTTGGCTCAGATCGGTCCAGATTTGGATATAGCTGCCATATAGACATATCTCTCGATTTAAGGTTTTTTTCTAAGACAGCTCTTCTCTTGGGTATTTTTCTACCCATTCGTCCTGAATAGGTTAAGACTTTAACAATTTTGTTACTTGCCCTAATCATTGTACAATCATTTGCTCTGCTCAAATTTTGTCTACACCACTATAAAAATAGAATGTGTTGTACTCTGCAAAAAAAAAAAAATGGTTTATTTTGTGACATAGTCGTACTAATGGTGGGCCCAACCGGAAGCACGTGCCTCAAACGGAAATTAGTTTTCTTGCTTACATCCTTTACTTTGTGAGTGTCTAGCATTAGGGATTTTTCTTCTCAGACTTCGATACTGTGATGATAGTCGCCTACTCATTCATAATTTAAAATGTCTGCAATATTTATGTCAATAGTTTATGAAATATTTTCATGAAGGCAAAAGGTCCGATAGGATCACAAAATGAGAATCTAACAAACTTCAACATAAGCAGCTTGGGTTATAAGCCCTCAAGGCAAAGCGTAAGA
This sequence comes from Stomoxys calcitrans, assembly GCF_963082655.1. Lineage (NCBI taxonomy): Eukaryota > Metazoa > Arthropoda > Insecta > Diptera > Muscidae > Stomoxys > Stomoxys calcitrans. The sequence continues at coordinate 56,733,198 of NC_081553.1, forward strand.
AAGGCAGGCTGTCGCCAATAATCAATAGCCCATACCCCAGACAGCTGTGTTGGCCATTACAAAGGGGAATATTTTTGTGTGGGGGGGGGGGGGGAGGGGGTTAAGAAGGATATGAACAAATTGTTTAATAATAAGAAAATAAATATTTCAACTTTTTGGGCAACTGCCCACAAAGCTGGCATGCCTTTGCAGCAGAACGCCTGTTGTTATGCCTTAGCTATTTGGTGGTCTCTTGTGTCAAATAAAAATAGCCTCAAGTATTTGTAGAGATTATTTTTTCAAAGCCCTACTTTAGAATTGTGGTCATAATAACTTTTCCATAAAGATAAGAAGACATTTTGGAATTTTTTCCCAACTACAGTTTAGATATGAAGCAGTAAATCAGTTTTAAACGAAGTGAGGAGTAAAAGTTATGGCAAAATACAACTTAAACCCCATATTGTTTAAGCCATTGGCTTAAGAGGAGTTTACAGGATGAGGCGTGCCTCAAACACATGGCCCCAAAATAGGTCATCAAATTCGTTTTCTAATCTCAAATACCTTTCATTTGAGCCACATTTTGGCATTGTCGAAAAATTTTTACCCTTTGGGGGGTGTTTTGTGGAAGGGATGATGCCCTAAATACATGGTCTTACATTTGGATATTAAATTCGTATTCTACTGCCAAATACCTTTATTTGAGCCCCATATTGCGATGGCCACTAAAAAATTGCAGTTTGTGGGGTATTTTGGGAAAGGGGTAGACCCCCAGAAAATTGGTTCCAAAAGTGGGTATCAATTCTTGCTCCACCCCCCAATAGCTTTCATTTAAGCTTCACATTGTCATGGTTGATAAATATGCCCGATTTAGGGATGTTTTGGGGATTGGGGTGGTCCCCCAAATTCTGGGCCCTGAAAATATATCAACAACGTGCTCTATTCTCACATATCTGTATATCATTTATTTGAACCCCATATTACCATTGGCCTCAAATTTGGATATTAAATTCGTTTTCTAATCTCATTAAACTCCTTATTGCAAAAGTCAGCAAATATGTCCTGTTTGGGGTATTGGCCCTGAAAACTATGAATATTTAGTTCCCCTCTCTTTCAGACGCAAATTGTCTTGGTGAGCAAATACGTCCTATTTGGGGGTTGTCCCCTAGACAGTAGGTCCCTAATGTTGACATCAGATACGTGGTCTACTCCCAAATATCTTTAATTTGAGCCCCATATTTCCTTAGTCGGCAAACATGAGCGACTTGGGGGGTGTTTTGGGGTATGAGCGCCCACTCAGTGAGTTGGCCTTGAAAATATACATCGGATTCGTATTCCACTTTAAAAAACCCTATAATTTGGGCCTCATATTACAATAGTCAGAAAATACTTACTATTTGGGTGGTGTTGTGGGGTGGGGCTGCCCCCATAGACACTTTTCCCGAATATTGATATCAAATTCGTGCTTTACTCCCAAAGACTTTTCATTTGAGCCCCATATTGCTATGGTAATAAATTTGTCCCCTTTGGGGGATGTTTTTGGGGAGAGGCGGCCCCCAAACACTTGGTCCCATATAAGGATATCAGATTCGTATTCTACTCGCAAATACCTTTAATTTGAGTCCCATATTGCCATGGTCGGTATATATGTCCGATTTAGGGTGTTTTGGGGCTTGGGGTGGACCCCCAGAAACGTGGTCCCACATTTGGATATCAGATTCGTATTCTCCTCGCAAATACCTTTCATTTGAGCCCCATATTGCTATGGTCGTAAATTTGTCCCCTTTGGGGGAAGTTTTTGGTGAGAGGCGGCCCTCCAAACAATTGGTCCCATATTTGGATATCAGATTCGTATTCTACTCGCAAATACCTTTAATTTGAGTTCCATATTCCAATGGTCAGTAAATAAGTTCGATTTGGGGGTGTTTTGGGGATTGGGGTGGACCCCCAGAAACATGGTCCCACATTTGGATATCAGATTCGTATTCTACTCGCAAATACCTTTCATTTGAGCCCCATATTGCTATGGTCGTAAATTTGTCCCCTTTGGGGGATGTTTTTGGTGAGAGGCGGGCCCCCCAAACACTTGGTGCCATATTTGGATATCAGATTCGTAATCTGCATTCAAATACCTTTTATTTAAGCCCCATATTCCCATGGTCTGTAAATAAGTCCTGTTCGGGGGGTATTTTGGGAAAGGGGTGGACCCCCGGAAACGTGGTCCCACATTTGGATATCAGATTCGTATTCTACTCGCAAATACCTTTCATTTGAGTCCCATATTGCCATGGTTGGTAAATATGTCCGATTTAGGGGTGTTTTGGGGCTTGGGGTGGTCCCCCTGGCACTTGGTCCGATAATTGGCAATCAGATACGTTTTCTTATCCTAAATACCTTTCATTTGAATCCCATATTGTAGTGATTGTTCTAAATATATGTTTGTGGGTTTTAGGGAGGGGCAGCCCCCCTAGGTACCCCATCCGAAATTTGGATACCAAATTTTTATATTTAGGGTACTATATGAAAGCACACAAAATTTCGCTTAAATCGCACCACCCATCTTCGAGATCTGGCGTGTCTGAAAATTAGGGTAAGGGGGAGGGTCCGCCTCCCCCTTCAGATATGAAAAAATGTATTGTAGCTGCCGTATAGACCGATCTCTCGATTTAAGGTCTTGGGCCCATAAAATACTCATTTATTGTCCTATTTCACCGAAATTTCGGATAGTGAGTTGCGTCAAGTTCTTAGACTGCTTTCTGCAATTTGGACCAGATCGGTCCAGATTTGGATATAGCTGCCATATAGACCGATTTGTCGATTTAAGGTTTTGGGCCCATAAAAGACGCATTTATGGTCCTATTTCGCTGAAATTTGGGACAGTGAGTTGTGTTAGGCCCCTCCACATCTTTTTGCAATTTGGCCTACATCGGTCCAGATTTGGATATGGCTGTCATATAGACCGATCTCTCGATTTAGGGTTTTGGGCCCATAAAAGACGCATTTATTGTCCGATTTCGTTGAAATTTGGGACAGTGGGTTGTGTTATGCCCCTCTACATCTTTCTGCAATTTGGCCCCAAGCGGTCTAGATTTGGATTTTGGAAACACAAATTGATTTTTATATTTAAGATTTCGTTCTACCTTCAAACTGTGTAGAGTGTAGTGTAGTCGTTTCCACTGGATTTTCAGTGTTTCCTTAGAATTTTTGTTTGACTTTGGTCATTGAACATCTGAAAATATCCTTTTTGTCAATATTTTGGTTTAATACCACCAGGAGCAGAAAAACGAAACATAAATTCCAATAAATTCTTACACTCACACACATTCAGCCACTTGTACTATAATACTCTCACTCATACTATGGCATGCCTTTACATTTCAGCAACTTTCAGTTATTGTTACCTCTTTTGTTTTTTTTTCGATTTTTTACTGCATACTTTTGAGCAGCATACGACTCTGTAACGTACATTCAAAGAACCTCCTACAAATGCTGCAATTGGCTTGGCATAAAAAGTTGTATGGAATTCTTTAAACCTTCCATGGTTTGGCTTCCTTTCCCCCAACTATGCTCTGGGGACAAACATGCTTTGTGATCATATGAAATTTTTCAGAGGATTTTCGGTAAACTTTACAACAACAACAGGAAAAAGTGACAAGAATGAAAAGTAAAAATATTGATGTACGACATTAAATTGACTTTAAGTGGTAAACATTTTTTTTTCGGCATTAGTTTTTACTTTGAGTTTTTGGTTTTTCTGGGAAATATGAATTCATTAAATTAAGAATTTGTTGAAGGTTTCGGTAAGAGCTTTTAAGTGGAAGCCATATATTGAAGATTAGATTATTGAAGAAGATTTCTGCAAGCACGTATGCAATAGAAGGATGTGGCTACAGGGATTTTTTGGTTGGGAAAAAGTGTTTTAATTGGCAATATGAAATTTCTTTTGTTTTTGATTGGAAACTAAGTAAGGTAATCAAT